>NW_022681059.1:0-42359 GCF_009764315.1 Trachypithecus francoisi | reverse complement strand
GTCTCAAAAAACAAAACAAAACAAAACAAAACAAAAAAACCAGTTGCTTATAGAAAAGAACTGTGGCATAGTTTTAAAAACTAGTGAAACAGGCCGCGTGCGGTGGCTCACGCCTGTAATCCCAGCACTTTGGGAGGCCAAGGAAGGCGGATCACAAGGTCAGGAGATCGAGATCATCCTGGCTAACACAGTGAAACCCCGTCTCTACTAAAAATACAAAAAATTAGCCGGGCGTGGTGGTGCGTGCCTGTAGTCCCAGCTACTCAGGAGGCTGAGGCAGGAGAACGGCGTGAACCTGGGAGGTGGGTTTGCAGTGAGCTGAGATCGCACCACTGCACTCCAGCCTGGGCGACAGAGTGAGACTTCGTCTCAAAGAAAAACAAAAAAACAAAACAAAAAAAGCAGTGAAACAGAATTTCTTGAAAATAAGGCCAGGCACGGTAGCTCACGCCTGTAATCCCAGCACTTTGGAAAGCTGAAGTGGGCGGATCACTTGAGGTCAGAAGTTCGAGACCAGCCTGGCCAACATGGTGAAACCCCATCTCTACTAAAAATATAGAAATTAGCCAGGTGTGATGGCACATGCCTGCAATTCCAGCTACTCAGGAGGTTGAGGTATGAGAATTGCTTGAACCCAGGAGGTGGAGATTGCAGTGAGCTGAGATCACGCCATTGCACTCTAACTTGGGTGACAAAGTGAGACTCTGTCTCAAAAAAAAAAAAGAATTTCTTGAAAATAAATTGTAATTTCTTTCCAGTTGAATAGGAAAGCAGTGAGAATTCTCATGCTTATGACTTTTATAATTTTATCTTTTTAATAATATCTCTGTAATCTAGAAGATGTCTTGATACACATTTTTTTTAACCTAAAAATGTTATAGCAATGTGATTAGATGAGCCAACCCCTGCCCCTCTCTCCGCCCAAAAAGAAGAAAATTGACTTGAGAATGTCACTTTTAATTTGGAGCCTGTGTATCTTTCAAAATACCGTAATTTTTCATTCCCTTTCTTACCTCCATTATATTAATAAAATGGACATAACTTTTTTTTTCTCTTTTTTCCTTTCCTTTTCCAATTTTAGGTAGGGCTAGAGAAAATAGCAACAGAGGACACCAGGCTAATTTATATGACAACTGGAGTCCTGCTTCAGAAAGTAGTTAGTGCCAAGAGTTTGATGGAATTCACACATATCATCATTGATGAAGTAAGTAATGTCATCTACTTACAAAGCTCATATTTATCTCTCTTAAAAAAACTGTCTTAGAGTATTGTGAACCCTGTCTTTGTGCTTGTCTCAGCTTTCTGGGTTTTTTCCTTCCCCTTTACTTTCTGGACTTTTCTCAGTAAGGATGGAATTTTTTTTTTTACTTTGTTTATATTTTAAACATGAGTTTTTTGGTGGGGAATGTTGTGTTTGAACAACTTTCCCAGGAACTTTGGAAATGGTTCTTCCTCAAACTCTTGTGTTTTAAACCTTATCAGTAATTCTGTTTGGGAAGCTTGACTTATTTCTAGAGGAATTAGACACATCAGCAAATAAATAGGATTTGTGAGAGGTTGTGAGATGAGGCTAGGGTGTTTAATAGAGTCTGAAATCAAACTATTTGGGCAACTGGCTCATGCCTGTAATCCCAATACTCTGGGAGGCCAAGGTAAATGGATCACTTGAGGTCAGGAGTTCGAGACCAGCCTGGCCAACATGGTGAAACCCCCATCTCTATTAAAAATACAAAAAAAAAAAAAAAAAAAAGATTAGCTGGGTGTGGTAGCACACTCCTATAGTCCCAGCTACTTGAGAGGCTGAGGTGGGAGAATAATTTGAACCTGGGAGGTGGAGATTGCAATGAGCTGAGTTTGCGCCACTGCCCTTCAGCCTGGGCAATAGAGCGAGACTGTCTCAAAACAACAATAGCAACCAAAAGGATAAACCCATTTGGGCAACTGTTTAGAGTAGTGTCTCCCCAGTCTGTTTTGATGCGTGGGATAACTAATGATACAACATGTACTCCAGGTAGAGCTGAGTCAGTGCGTTTGTGATCTTATGTACAGACACTTGGTTTTAAATTATTATAGGGCATTTGGTGGGAGAGTAGGAGAGGGTGAAAATGATCGACTGTTTCTTACAAAATAGGGTGATATATAATACGGTTCAGAATTTTCCTTTATGACTTATGGCAGTTTTGAATATCTTTATAGTAGATAGAGATCAAATTCAGATTTAATAGATAATATGCCAAAAGATGACATTATGAAGGTTATAATAGTTTTTCATTGGGCTTTTTGGTATAATTGAGCCCACTTTACATAAAAGGAAACTAAAGTTTAAGAAAGTTCAGTGCTTAGGCCACAAGTAATCAGTGATGTTGCTGGGTTCATCCCTGGGTAGTTGACTCTAGAGCCTGTGCTGCTAGTGCCTGCATTTATTTTCTGTGTGTCTGACATATCTCTCTGCCTACGTGGCCTTTGCACACACATGCTTGAGTGACACAGATAAATCAATCAATACTGTGTTATTGACTATGTCCTTTTCTCAAGCTCTGCCATAATAGCTGAGCAAAAGTTAGCTCCTCTCTTCAAGAGCTTGCCCTACCCGGGAGTGGTAACCCACAAAAGACCATCGCGCCATCCCGACAACTTCCTGCTCTGCCTTTGTCGAGTGCGGTGTCAGCACCTGGTAGATGCCCAGGGGTTATGTGCTTCATGAATGAATGGACTGGATTCAACTACCTTAAGTTTTAGGTTTACATATAGTATCGTTCGCATTATCTGGGGTTATTTGAATTTCAAAATAAATACAAGAACAAAAGTTGAAGATGCCCAGCCAGTTTCAAATGGAATCATGTTTTTAATTTTCCAGCTCTTAAGAATAAACTAGCTTTAGGCAAATCATCCATTCGATAAACATTTGTTTGAGTACTGCTATGGAAAAGGTGCCTCCGAAGGGGCTGAGGTTATAAAGATGAGTACTGGGGAGACACATCTGCTGATGTGTGCATGTTGATGTGTTAGAAAGGCTGGTGCAGGGGTCCTGGAGCCAGTGGGCCACGGGGCAGAGGGAGATGATGGGTGTGTGAGCGCAGGAGAGGCTGCCGCAAGCTGAGGAGAGCTCCCTTCGCTGATGACAGCCTTGATTTTTCTTCTCAAGTAGAAGAGAGGGTGTTTGTGCTGAGGAAGCGTTCTGAAGTCAAGTGACAGCATGAGATTTGTGATGCTGTTAAATACCTTGCAGCTGCTGATTTTTGTTTTTCTTTTCTCTATGCCACTTCTCAGACATCTCCTTCAGTGGGAAGATCAGAAGATAGTGGGGTCTGGAATAGACCTAGAATGACTTACACACTAAATCCTTTCACCTCTTACACTGAGGAAAGGAGAACTCCCTCTTTGAAACTTAGTAATTGTCTCTCCACTTCGGCCGAGAAATGTCACAGAATAGAATCTTACTGTCCCCTTGTACATTGACATTCCCTAAGTTCTAGAGTAACTGGCTTCTTTAGAAAAATAGGCTGCCTAGCCCTTGGGTGCTAGCTGGTGCTGGGGTGGGGCGGGGTTGGGGGACTGTGGGTCCTGGGGTGGCTCTGACTGTGAGGTCTCTGTCTGAGGAGGGCTGCAAGGTCTGTCTGAGGTGCTGCCTCCCCGACTGCTGTCCCCGAGTGTCAGCGCTACTGACCTTGGGTCCTATGCTCTGGTTTACCTGTTTGTAACTGAGCCAGCTTTTCCAGGACCAGCCCTTGCCCACCCTTGTGAACTGCAGTTATGCACATTGTGGAATGTGTCCTGTAGGGGTCACATGGCTCCCGGTCAGTGTTAGACTAGCACGTCTTCGACCCTGTGCTTGCTTGCTGAGATGACAGTGTACCTGCAGACCTGGCAGGGGTTGTGGCAAGCAGGGGCCATGGGAGGCTGGCCCAATGGTTCTCTGTGCTTGAGGTAGGTGGAGAGGCTTCTGGTTGTCACAGCAACCTTGGGCATAGTTGGCAGTAAATGAGCAGGGGCGAGGGTGCTGAACATTACTCTGCCTTCTCCCGGGGGGCCTAAGGAGAAACACAGGAGGCTGTGACTGAGTGGGTGGTCTGTGGTCTATTGGCCGATGCTCTTTGCTTCCCCTTAACCAGGAGTTATACCAGCCCCCTGAGGAACTGCATTTAGCAGAGAGAACTGGTTTAGTCCCCAGTCCCCCAGGGGTGCCTTTCTGTCAGCAGTGATGTGTGTTGCCTGATGTCATTTGGGGGGTGCCCCCTTTTTTATTTTGTAGGTACATGAACGAACAGAAGAAATGGATTTCCTGCTGTTGGTAGTCCGCAAACTCTTAAGAACAAATTCACGTTTTGTGAAGGTAAATTTGATTTCATGAGTAACAGACCTATTTAGGGGTAAGACTTGTTGTTGAGTTTTGTTTCTTTCTATAGTCCCTTGGTGTCTATAGAGGATTCTCGGACCCCCGACAGATACTGAAATCTGAGGACCCTCAAGTGCCTTCCATGAAACGGCACAGTAAAGTATTTGCATGTCGCACGTCTCCCCATACGCCCCAAGTCACCCCTAGGTTATCTCCAGTACTCACTATCATGTGAATAGTTGCTATACTCTATTGTTTAAACTCATATTTTTGTTTTTTACGGAATATTTTTTATTTTTAGTTGGTTGAATCTGCAAATGCAGAATCTGGATACAGAGGGCTGACTGTATTTTTTTTTTTTTTTGGGACGGAGTCTCGCTGCGTCTCCCAGGCTGGAGTGCAGAGGCGCGATCTTGGCTCACCGCAAGCTCTGCCTCCCAGGTTCATGCCATTCTCCTGCCTCAGCCTCCCGAGTAGCTGGGACTACAGACACCCGCCACCACGCCCGGCTAATTTTTTGTATTTTTAGTAGAGATGGGGTTTCACCGTGTTAGCCAGGATGGTCTCGATCTCCTGACCTCGTGATCCGCCCGCCTCGGCCTCCTAAAGTGCTTGGATTACAGATGTGAGCCACCGTGCCCAGCCTAGGGCTGTTGGTTTGTTTGTTTGTTAGTTTGTTTATTTATTTATTTAGAGATGGAGTCTCACTCTGTTGCCCAGGTTGGAGTACAGTGGTACGATCTCAGCTCACTGCAACCTCTGCCTCCCAGGTTCAAGCAATTCTCATGCCTCAACCTCCTGAGTAGCTGGGACTACAGGCACCTGCCACCAGGCCAGGCTAATTTTTTTTGGTATTTTTTGGTATGGATGGGGTTTTGCACCAGGCTGGTCTCGAACTACTGACCTCAAGTGATTTGCCTGCTTTGGTCTTCCAAAGTGCTGTGATTACAGGTGTGAGCCACTGCACATGGCCGGGCTGACTGTATTTTAATAGAAACATTTGAAATTGATGACTCTTAAAATTCATGATCATGTGTAGTACACCAGATCTTGCCAGGAAGCGGACTAAAGGGAATTCTTTTATGATCAGAGTATGGATACTTTTTGGTTATTACGTTGCCTTAAATTCTCATATTTTCTTCAGGCTGCAGAAAATGGTTTAATAGTAGTTGACTATAATGACATGCTGGGTTTTGAGCTTTGCTTTTGGTTGAATAAGTACCTTAATTTAAAGTTATGTGAATGAAGCTGGGTGGTACAGTGGCTCACGCCTGTAATCCCAGCAGTTTGCGAGGGCAAAGATGGGCAGATTGTTTGAGCCCAAGGAGTTCAAGACTAGCCTGGGCAAGATGGCTAAACCCCATCTCTACAAAAAATGCAAAAATTAGCTGGTCATAGTGGTGTGTGTCTGTGGTCCCAGCTACTCGGGAGGCTGATGGAGAATTGCTTGAGCCTGGGAGGTCCAGGCTGCAGTGAGCTGTGATTGTGCCACACTACTCCAGCCTGGGTATGATGAGATGAGACCCTGTCTCAAAAACTAGCCAGGCATGGTGGTGGGTGCCTATAATCCCAGCTACTCGGGAGGCTTAGGCAGGAGAATTGCTTGAAGCCGGGAGGCGGAGGTTGCAGTGAGCTGAGATTGTGCCACTGCACTGCAGCCTGGGCAACAGAGAGAGATTCTATTTCAAAAACAAAAACAAAAACAAAACAAAAAGTAAGTGAATTAATCTGCAATCCTTGGGTTCGAAATAGCACCAAAGTGCATTGAAGTTTGAGAACAGAATATGTACTACTATTTGAGAGACGTAAGTTAAGTGAAGGTTGATGGGAATGATAAATATCATTTACTTCTTATTTGAACAAAAAGGAAGAAGGTGTGGACTAGGCCAAAATGGCAAAGGGTTTAGAATAATTGTGCAATCTAAACAAGTCTACTCATAGGTCAACCTTAACCCAGCTGTGCTAAGCAGAGGTCTGTGGGAAACAGCTTGATAAAAGGCCACATGGTTGGGATATTCAGTTATTCTATGATGGAGCTGCTAAGGGATTTGCTGTTATTGGAAAACAGTTGCTTTCTAAACCATAAAGCATTTTGTCTTCAAGTGTTTATTTGTTGAGGAAAACATTTCTCTTTCTCTTTCCCATGTCCCCAAGTGGGGAAGCTTCTGCCTTAGAATGTTCATCTTTTCACTTGGTGGGTGCTGAATGAATGGAAGCTGACACTTGCAATCAGTTGTCTCATTGCTTGAGGTGATTATGAAGTGAATGAGAGAGTTTGGCTATTTCAGTCCTTTTTGGAATCTTAACCAAGCTATCATTGAAGATTATTCACATTGAGGCCTTTCTTGAATGTAATTTAAGACATTTCTTTTTTACTCAAGTCAGAATAATGAGTTGGTTACACATTTTTTCAGTGGTAAAGAGAGTTAAAGTGTTATTGGGTTAAAAAAAACCCTACACTGATGGACATGGTGGTAAGGAATTTGGTACTTATAAGTTGTAAGAAATGGTTTGTCAGTTTCACTATGTTCATGAATTATTAGCAAATATATGAAGCAGCATATTTTCTTGATATAGAAACTTATATGGTACATGTAGTTGGGCCAAGAAATTAGACACTATATTCTAGATGGTTTCGTAAGAGGTTTTTAAAAAACTCTAAAAAAATCTTTATTAGCTTTTAAAGAGAGTGCCGCTGTCAAGGGGACCTGGGTGTGGGGCATGGGCACATGGGCTTTAAGGCCTCCCCTTTCCTCTCCCGCCAATCTTTAGGTCCCTGTGGTTCCCCTGACCTGGCTTCCTCTCAGTGCCTCCCCTATACCATCCTCCAGCCACTGACCTTGCTGTCACCTCTAGCTGACTGGACTGAGCTCAGGCCCACTCCAGACAGGCAGTTGTCTTGGGTGTCTGCTGACTTGTCTGTTTGGAGAAGAGGCAGAGGGCTGCAGGGTAGGGTGGGTGAGGGAGGCTGGTGGCCAGGCTGAGTCCTCCTTGCTCCTAGCATTCCAGGCTTGGCCTCTTGTTTGCAGGCTGCACTCGGTGTCGTGTAGTTCACTAGCCTCATCGTTCCTTAAAACCCAGTTTAGAGATCATTTATGGTGACTGGGGTGTGTCCCTTAAGAGCCACTCTTCCACTCCAAGTGGCTTCTCAGAGCATTCTTTTTAACTTCAGACATCTCTTCTCAAAATGAGTTTTAGTCTGTACAGTTTTTACCATTTGTATCTCATTCTAAAGGGGAAAATACAGATGTTTTCTTTACTCAATAACTGCAACAACAATGCTTACATGAAATGTTTACTTTTTGGCTGGATGCGGTGGCTTACGCCTGTAATCCCAGCACTTTGGGAGGCCAAGGTGGGCAGATCGCTTGAGCTCACAAGTTTGAGACCAGGCTTTGGGCAACATGGCGAAACCTCGCCTCTACGAAGTCCTAGCTACCTGGGCGGCTGAGGTGAAGGATCACTGAAGCCCAGGAGGCTGAGGTTGCAGTGAGCTGACATCACGCCACTGCACTCCAGCCTGGGCGATAGAGCCAGAACTTGTCTCAAAAAATTTTAAAAAGTTTACTTTTTGGCTAGGATTTCCATTTAGATAACTCTACTTGCGATGTACAGTAGGTGGTGAGCAGCCCGCCGGACTGCTGTGCCCACTCCCCACATAGCATTGTGGAGACTGTAGAGCTGGGAGATCCTCCGTAATCAGCTGCCTTCTCCAGGCACATCTCGTGCTGTATGCACGGCCCCTGTCATTCATGGCTGAGTTTATTAAGGTTATCATTTCATATTTGCTTTTTGACAAAACTGAAAGCTGCAGTCAGTCATCTTGCCCCAGTCTGGGGTTGTTCCTCTGCTACTGCACCCCTGTTGTCCTGGGACTTCTCCAGTTTCTTGAGTTAGAGCTAGAGTTTTCTAGATCCCCTGTCTTCTTTGCTGGCTTACTCTGTCATTTCTCTGGAACACATCATAGAGTAACGTTATTCTTTTTAATTTATTTTTTATTTTTGTTTTTAGAAACAGGATCTTGCTCTGTTGCCCAGGCTAGAGTGCAGTGGTGTGATCATAGATTACCGCAGCCCCGACCTCCTTGGCTCCCAGCGGTCCTCCCACCTCAGCCTCTTGAGTAGCTGGGACTACAAGAGGGCACCATCATGCCCAGCTATTTTAAATTTTTAAATTTTTTTGTAGTGATGGAGTCTTACTATGTTGCCCAGGCTGGTTTTAAACTCTTGGCCCAAGAGTATAGGCATGAGCCATGGCACCTGGCCTTACTCTTTTTTAAAAATTTATTTTAAATTTATTATTACTATTTTTTTTTTTGTAGAGACAGTGGTCTCATGTTGTTGCTCAGGCTGGTCTTGTACTCCTGGGCTCAAGTGTCCTTCCGCCTCAGCCTCCAAAGTGCTGGGATTATAGGTGTGAGCCACAGTGTCTTTATTTGCCTGGGCCATATTCTTTTTTAAAATTAGTCTCCTGATGTGAAGTTTTCTTTCAGATAAATGATTTTAATTTACCCTTATTGGAGATAAAATTTATCACTTGATAAGGTACTTGAAGAGAAATGATAAAAGTTGGTATCTCTGAACATTGTTTAAACTACAATAATTACACTAGCGATTAAATCAAGGTGGTCTGTTAAAGTCTCAAAAGTTGTTAGGTAAGGAATGAAGCGGAAGAAAAGCCTGTAATTTTAGAAGTATTTAATTTGGTTATGATTCTCACTGTTTTATGTTAATGTTTTCTCTTACTCTGTAGGTAGTCCTGATGTCGGCTACCATCAACTGTAAAGAGTTTGCAGACTACTTTGCCGTACCCGTTCAAAACAAGATGAATCCTGCATATATTTTTGAAGTGGAAGGCAAGCCCCATTCAGTTGAAGAGTATTATCTTGATGATTTGGGGCACATTCATCATAGCAAGGTATGTTGGAATGCATTGTTTCTTTTATAGTGAGTGTACTTTTTTTTTTGTGGTATTTTTGGTAGAGACGGGGTTTTACCGTGTTAGCCAGGATGGTCTTGATCTCCTGACCTCGTGATCCGCCCGCCTCTGCCTCCCAATAGTGAGCATACTTTTGTATTTGATCAAACCTGCATTCATCACTAATGATTATAAGGCCCTGTGAAAACATGATTATTTTAAAATTGACGCATACTACGTGTACATATTTATGGGGTATAGTGTGGTATTTTGATACATAGGTATAATGTGTCATGATCAAATCAAGGTATTTAGCAGATCCATCATCTCCAACATTTATCATTGTTAATTATCATTAACATTTATCTTTGTGGTGGGAACGTTTAAAATCCTCTCTTCCAGCTATTTGAAAATAAATGATAAGTTGTTGTCAACTGTAGTCACCCCACGGTGCTCTAGAACACGAAAACTGGGTGTAGTGGTGGGCGTCTGTAGTTCCAGTCATAGTGGGACCCTCATCTCTTTTTATTTTATTTATTTTTTATTTTATTTATTTTTTATTTTATTTATTTTTTGAGACGGAGTCTCGCTCTGTCGCCCAGGCTGGAGTGCAGTGGCCAGATCTCAGCTCACTACAAGCTCCACCTCCCAGGTTCACGCCATTCTCCTGCCTCAGCCTCCCGAGTAGCTGGGACTACAGGCGCCCGCCACCTCAACTGGCTAGTTTTTTGTATTTTTTAGTAGAGACGGGGTTTCACCGTGTTAGCCAGGATGGTCTCGATCTCCTGACCTCGTGACCCGCCCGTCTCGGCCTCCCAAAGTGCTGGGATTACAGGCTTGAGCCACCGTGCCCGGCCTATCTCTTTTAAAAAGGACACTAGAAGTTGTTTCTTATCTAGCTATAATTTTGTTTCCATTAACCAACCTCTTCCTATTTCCTCCCCTTTCCAGTCTCTAGTAACTTCTTTTCTACTCTCTACTTCTGTAGCATCCACATTTGAATGAGAATGTATGGTATTTATCTTTCTGTGCCTGAATTATTTCACTATCTTCACTCAGCCACGTTGCCCAGAATGATAGGATTTCATTCTTTTTTCATGGCTTTATTTAATTGTGTATATATACTAAATTTTCTTTATCCATTCATTTCTTGATGTACACCTAGGTTGAGTCCATATCTTGGCTATTGTGAATAATGCTGCAGTAAACGTGAGAGTGGAGCTGTCTCTTCAGCGTATTGTTTTTCTTTCCTTTGGATGTATACCCAGTAGCTGGATGGCCGGGCCATATGGTCGTTCTGTTTTTAGTTTTTTTGAGGATCCTCCATACTGTTTTCCATAAAGGCTATACGAATTTACATTCCTACCCACAGTATACAAGAGTTCCCCTTTCTTTGCATTTTTGTCAGCATTTGTCGTATTTTGTCTTTTATTTTTACTTATTTATTTTAGAGATAGGGTTTTGCTCTGTCACCCCGGCTGGAGTACAGTGGTACTATCATAGCTCACTGAAACCTTGAAGTCCTGAGCTCAAGCAGTCCTCCTGCCTCAGCCTCCCAAAGTGCTGGGATTACATGTGTGAACCACTGCACCCGGCCTTTGTCTTTTGATAATAGCTATTCTGGCACATGTGAGATAATATCTCAGTATGGTTTGGATTTGCATTTCCATGACAATTAGTGATACTGAGCATTTTCTCATGTATTAGCCAGTAGTATGTCTTCTGTTTAGAAATGTCTTTTCAGATCAGTTATTTGCCTGTTAAAAATTAGATTGTTTGGGCTGGGTGCAGTGGCTCACACCTGTAATCCCAGCACTTTGGGAGGCCGAGGTGGGTGGATCACGCGGTCAGGAGATCGAGACCATCCTGGCTAATACGGTGAAACCCCGTCTCTACTAAAAAACACAAAAAAATTAGCTGGGTGTGGTGGCGGGCGCCTATGGTCCCAGCTACTTGGGAGGCTGAGGCAGGAGAATGGTGTGAACCCGGGAGGCAGAGCTTGCAGTGAGTCAAGATTGTGCCACTGCACTCCAGCTTGGGTGACAGAGCGAGACTTCATCTCAAGAAAAAAAAAAAAAAAAAAAAAATTGGATTGTTTTTGCTGTTGAGCTCCTTGTATATTCTGGGTATTAATCCCTTGTATATTCTGGTATTAATCCCTTGTCAAATGAATAGTTTGCAAATGTTTCCCCCCATTTTGCAGATTGTCTCTTCACTCAGTTGATTGCTTCTTTTTTTGTTTGTTTGTTTTGTTCTTGCTGTGCAGAAGCTTGTTAGTTTGATATAATCTCATTTGTCTACTTTTGCTGTCTGTGCTTTTGAGGTCTTAGCCATAAAATCTTTGTATAGATAGATGTCCTGAAACATTTTCCCTATGTTTTCTTCTAGTAGCTTCATAGTTTCAGTCTAGTCTTTAGTTTAAGTCTTAAATCCATTTTGAGTTGGTTTTTGTGTATGTTGAGAGATAGGGGTTTAGTTTTATTTTTCTGCATCTGGATATCCAGTGTTCCCAGCACCATTTATTGAAGAGACTGTTCTTTCCCCAGTGAATGTTCTTGCTGCCTTTCTTAAAAATCAGTTGGCTGTAAATATGTGATTTTGTTTCTGGGCTCTTTATTCTGCTCCATTGATCATCTGTGTGTCTGTTTTTATGCCAATATCATGCTGTTTTGGTTACATTGTGGTGTATTTTGAAGTCAGGTAATGTGATGCCTCCTGCTTTTTCTCTTTGCTCAGGATTGCTTTGGCTTGTGAGATCTTTTGTGGTTCCATATGAATTTTAGGATTTTTTTTTTTTATTTCTGTGAAGAATGTCATTGGTATTTTGATTGGAATTGTATGAATCTTACATCGCTTTGGGTGGTATAGTCATTTTAATAGTATAAATTCTTCCAATTCATGGCTAGGCACAGTGGCTCACACCTGTAATCTCAGCACTTTGGGATGCCAAAGTGGGCTGATCACTTGAGCCCAGGAGTTTGAGACCAGCCTGGGCATCATAGTGAGATGCTGTCTCTACAAAAATTAAAAATATTATAATAGCTAGGCACGGTGGCATATTCCTGCAGTCTCAACTACTTGGAAGGCTAAGGCAGAAGGATCCCTTGAGCCTGGGAGTTCAAGGTTGCAGTGAGGCATGATTGTGCCACTGCGTTCCAGCCTGAGCAACAGAACAAGACCTTAATTAGTGAATCAGTCAGTCATCTATTCTTCTGATTCACATGGGATGTCTTTTCAGTTTGTTTGTGTCATCTTCAATTGCTTTAATCAATATTTTGTAGTTTTCATTGTAGAGATTCTTTACCTTGTTCGTTAAATTTATTCCTAGGTATTATTTTTCACAGCTATTGTAAATAGGATTACTTTCTTGATTTATTTTTCAGATAGTTGTTGTTGTGTGTAGAAATGCTAGTGATTCTAGGCCGGGCGCGGTGACCCACGCCTGTAAACCCAGCACTTTGGGAGGCCGAGGCAGGCAGATCACGAGGTCAGGAGATCGAGACCATCCTGGCAAACACTGTGAAACCCTGTAAATTAGCTGGGCATGGTGGCGGGCGCCTATAGTCCCAGCTACTCAGAGGCTGACGCAGGAGAATGGTGTGAACCCGGGGACGGAGCTTGCAGTGAGCGGAGATGGCGCCACTGCACTTCAGCCTGGGTGACAGAGCAAGCTCCATCTCAAAAAAAAAAAAAGAAATGCTACTGATTTTTTTTTTTTTTTTTGAGAGACGGAGTCTCGCTCTGTTATCCAGGCTGGAGTGCAATGGCTGGATCTCAGCTCACTGCAAGCTCCGACCAGCCCAGACCAGCCATAAACCTGCGTACTAAGCACAAGAGAGGAAAAGTGCCCACACCTGTACCCCATATTTTCGGGATTTTTAGGCAGGAGAATCCCTTGAACCCAGAGGCAGAGGTCGCAGTGAGCCAAGATCATGCCACTGCACTCCAGCCTGGGTGACAGAGCAAGACTCTGTCTCAAAAGAAGAAGAAAAAAATACCTGTAAACTTTAAGAATAGGAGAAATACATAACAAATACAGAGATTTTACACACAAGACAATAGTTTTAGATATTCTTTGTATTTTACATATTTGTCATTTGCCTGACATGAACTTTTTGTTGTTTTAGGCTTACAAAGAAAACATCTAATGAGAAGGACAAGGTATTGTTAAAAATATGTTATTGTGAATATGATTGTTAAAAAATACATTAGAAGAGGTAAAGTTGGCCGGGTGCGGTGTCTCATGCATGTAATCCCAGCACTTTGGGTGGCCAAGGTGGGCGAATCACGAGTTCAGGAGATCGAGACCATCCTGGCTAGCACGGTGAAACCCCGTCTCTACTAAACAAAATACAAACAATTAGCCGGGCATGGTGGCGGGCGCCTTTAGTCCCAGCTTCTTGGGAGGCTGAGGCAGGAAAATGGCTTGAACCCGGTAGGCAGAGCTTGCAGTGAGCCGAGATCACGCCACCGCACTCCAGCCTGGGCGACAGAGCGACATCCATCTCAAAAAATAAAAATAAAAATAAAAAAAGAGGTAAAGTGAAAAAACAGAGAATCTGTGATTGTAAAGACATTTACTTTGAAAAAGTAATTAGAAACAGCAGCCAGCGACCCCTCCAAAGCACTGCTGCCCAAGGAATCCCCACCTACCCTCCAAAGCATTTCCACCCACAGCAGTCCCCTGCAGTGCTTCTCTTTGCAGCCTTCCATTGCCTCACCAGAGCCCTATCATCCCCAGCACCCAATGGAGTTCTCTTGCCAGTGGTCTGGGAGCACCTTTTCCCCCAGGCCATCCAGTGGTCAACTACAAGAGATCGGAGAACAAAGACACAGGCCTAGTTGCAACCACCTAGGGTTAGAGTACTCAGCCCAGGAGTGTGGAGCTGAGCCTTGGCCCTCTGAAAGCGTCCAGAAATGAAGCCATTAATCTATACCTACATTGCACCACAGGCAAACCCTCAAACATGAAATTATAAAGCCAAAGGACAGCAGCTTAAAAGGAAGAAAGGACATCAGCCTTCACAGATGAGAAAGAACCAGCACAAGAACTCTGGCAGCTCTAAAAGCCAGTGTCTTCTTACCCCCAAATGATCACTCTGGCTCCCTGACAATGCTGCTTAACCAGATGGAGATGGCTGAAATCTTCGAAACAGGATTCAATGTTTGTATGGCAAGGAAACTCATCAGGAAACAAGAGAAGGTTGAAACCCAATCCAAGTAAAGCTGTAAAACAATCCAGGTTGAAAGATGACATAACTATTTCAAGAAAGAGCCCAACACCACTTCTGGGAGTAAAAACTCCCTCCAGGAATTTCAAAATACAATTGGAAGCATTAACAGTAGAATAGGCCAAGCTGAAGAAAGAATCTCTGACACTGAAGACTGCTCCATCAAGGCAAAACAAGCAGACAAAAATAGAAAAAAAAAGTTTAATGATCAGACCTCTGAGAAATATGGGATTGTGTAAAGAGAACAAAAACAATGACTCAGTAGCAATCCCAAAAGATTAGAAGAGAGAACACCCAATTTGGAGAACATATTTTAAGATATTGCCCACAAAAATTTCCCCAGTCTCCCTAGAGAGGTGAGCATGCAAATTCAAGAAATTCACAGAACCCCTGTCAGATGTTATGCCAGATGACCATCCCCGAGACACATAGTCATTTGGTTCTCCAAGGTCGACACAGAAGAAAAAATCTTACAGGCAGCTAGAGAACAGGGGCAGGTTACTGTGAAAGGAACCCCAACAGGCTAAAAGCAGACCTTTCAGCAGAAACGTTACAAGCCGGAAGGGATTGGGGGCCTATTTTGAACATTCTTAAGTAAAGAAATTCCAAGAATTTCAGGTCCCACCAAAGTAAGCTTTGTAAGCAAGGGAGAAATTAAATCCTTTTCATTTGAAATACAAACCTTGAGTATAAATGGTCTAAACGCTCTACTGAAAAAACATAGGGTGGCAAATTGGATAAAGAAGCAAGTCCCAACTGTCTGCAAGAGACTCATCTCATAAGTAATAACACCCATTGGCCCAAAGGAAAAGGATAGAGAAAGATCTATCGGGTGAACAGAAAACAAAACAAAGAGCTGGGGTCGCTATTCTTACATAAGATAAAACAGACTTTAAACCAACAACAATCAGAAATGACAAACAAGGGAATTATATAATGATAAAGGACTCAATCCAACAAGAAGAGTTAACTATCCTAAATATATACTGTCACCCAACCTGGAGCACGAAGATGTATAAGTTCTTAGAGATGTACACAGAGATTTAGACAACCACACAATTACAGTGGGAGAGGTCAACCCTGCACTTACAGTATTAGACAGATCAAACTTGACATGTGACCAGTTGTACCTAATAGACAGCTACAGAAAACTTCACCCAACAAAAATATATTAATACCTCCATCTCATTTGCACATGGCACATACTCTAAGATCAACCACATGTGTGACCATAAAGCAAGTCTCAGCAGATTCATAAAAGCAAAATCATACCAACCACATTCTCAGGTGACAGCTCAATGAAAATAGAAATCAATACCAAGAAGATATATCAAAACCGTACTATTACATGGAAGTTAAATAACCTGCTTCTGAATGACTTTCGGATAAAGAGTGAAATTAAATAAAAAAATCATATGAAAATAATGAAAATGGAGACACAACATAGCAGACTCTTTGGGACACAGCTAAAGCAATGTAAAGAGGAAAGTTTATAGTGCTTACTACCTACATATATAGTTAGAAAAATTTCAGATTAAGAACCAATATCGCACCTGAGGAATTAGAAAAACAAGAACAAACCAATCACAAAGCTACCTGAATAAAAGAAATATCCCAAATCAGAGCTGAAGTGAATGAATTTGAGATGCAAAAATCCATGTAAAAGATTAACAAAACTGGTAATTGGTTCTCTGCAAGAATAAACAAGATTGACAGACTGTTAGCTAGGTTGATAAGGAAAAAAAGAGAGAAGATCCAAATAACTGCAATCAGAAATGACAAAGGTGACATAACAGCTGACTCCACAGAAATACAAAAAATCCTCACAGACTATCATGCACACCTCTATGCACACAAACTCGAAAACCACACACACACACACAAAAAAAGGGGAAAATTTCTAGAAACATACAGCCCTCCCAAGGCTGAACCAGGTAGAAATTGAAACCCTAGACAGACCACGAATGAATTCCAAAATGAAATCAGTAATAAAAAGTTTACCAATGGAAAAATAAAGCTGAAGATCAGATAGATTCATGGCTGAATTCTATCAGATTACCAAGAAAAGCTAGTATCACTCCTACTGAAACTATTACCAAAAATTGAGCAGGAGGGACTCCTCCCAAACTCATTCTATGAAGCCAGTGTCATTCTGATACCAAAAACCTGCCAGGTAGACAACAAAAAAAGAAAACTTTTAGGCCAATTTTCCTGAAAAACATGGATGCAAAAATCCAAACAAAATACAAGCAAACTGAATCCAGTACCACATCAAAAAGTTAATATACCAGGAATGTGCAGGCTTTATTCCTGGGAGGCAAGGTTGATTCAACTATAAATCGATAAATTTGATTAACCACGTAAACAAAATTGAAAGCAAAAAAGACATGAGCATCTCAATAGATTCAGAAAAGGCTTTAGATAAAATTTAACATCTCTTCATGTTAAAAGCCCTCAGCAAAGAAAGCATGAAAAGAACACACCTCAAAATAATGAGAACCATCTATGACAAACCCACAACCAATATTATACTGAAGGGGCAAAAACTGGGAGCATTCCCCTTGAGAGCTGGAACAAGACAAGGATGCTCACACTTACTACTCCTATACAACATGATATTGGAAGTCCCAGCCAGAACAACGAGACAAGAAAAAAATAAATAAAAGGTATTTACATATGAAGAGAGGAGGTCAAACTATATATATATTTTTTTGCAGATGATATCAATCACTACCTAGAAAACCCCAAAAACTCTGCTGAAAATCTCCTAAATCTGATAAATGACCTCAGTAACATTTCAGGGTACAAAATTAGTGTACAAAAATTAATACCATTTTTATACACCAATAAATATCTGAGAGCCAAATCAAGAATACATGCCATTTACAATAGCCACAGAAAGAATCAAATACCTAGGAATACAGCTAACCAAGGAGGTGAAATCTCTAAAATAAAAACTGCAAAATACTGCTGAAGGAAATTAGGGATGACACAAACTGATGGCATAATGTTCCATGCTCATGGATAGGAAGATTCAATATTGTTAAAAATGGCCATACTGCCCAAAACAGTCTACAGATTCAACACTATTCCTATCAAACTATCGATGTCATGTTTATTTTATTTTGAAACAGGGTCCTACTCTGTCACCCAGGCTGGAGTGCAATGGTGTGATCTCAGCTCACTGCAACCTCCACCTCCTGGCCTTCAAGCCATCCTCCCACTTCAGCCTTCTTAGTAGCTGGAAATACAGGCACATGGCACTATGCTAATTTTTGTATCTTTTGTGGAGAGGAGGCTTCACCATGTTGCCCAGGCTGGTCTCAAACTCCTGAGTTCAAGTGATCCACCTGCCTCAGCCTCCCAAAGTGCTGGGATTACAGACATGCGCCACCATGCTTGGCCCCAATGTCATTTTTCACAGAATAAGAAAAGACTATTCTAAAATTCAAATGGAACCAAAAAGCCTGAATCATCCAAGCAATCTTAAGTGAATGAAACAAAGCCAGAGACATAACACTACCCAACCTCAAAATATACTACAAAGCTACACTAATCAAAAGAGCATAGTACTGGCAAAAAACAGACACATAGACCAATGAAAGAGGATAGCAAACCCAGCAATAAAGTCACACACCTACAACCACCTGATCTTTGACAAAATTGACAATAGCAAACAATGGGGAAAGGGCTCCCTCTTCAAGAGATGGTGCTGGGACAACTACCTAGCCACATGCCAAAGATTGCAACTGGACTCCTTCCTGATGGATAAAAGACTTAAATGTAAGACCGCAAATAATGAAAATTCCAGTAGATAATCCTAGGAAATGCCATTCTCAACTTCAGCCTTGGCAAAGAATTTATGACTGAGTCTCCAAAAGTAATGGAAACAAAACAAATATTGGCAAGTGGGTCCTATTTAAACTAAAGAGTTTCTGCCCAGCAAAGGAAACTATACACAGAGTAAAAATACAGCTTACAGAATGGGAGAAAATATTCACAAACTATTTATCTGACAAAAGTCTAATATCCAGAATCTATAAGGAACTTAAACAATTCAAGACACAAAAAGCAAATAACACCTTTAGAAATGGGCAAGAGACATGAACAAACACTTCTTAAAAGAAGACATACATGTGGTTAACAAATATATGAAAAAGTGCTTATCACTAATCATTAGAGAAATGCAAATCAAAACCACAATGATATACCATCTCACACCAGACAGAATGGCTATTACTAAAAACTCAAAAAACAACAGTTGCTAGTGAGGTTGCAGAGAAAAGGGAACACTTATATGCTGCTAGAGTGGGAATGTAAATTACTTCAGCCACTGTGGAAAGCAATGTGGAGATTTCTCAAAGAACATAAAACAGGACTACCATTTGACCCAGCGATCCCACTACTGGGTATATACGCACAGTACAATAAATCTTTCTACCAAGAAGATGCTTGCACTCCTATGTTCATCACAGCACTATTCACAATAGCACAGGCATGGGATCAACCAAGAGGCGCATCAAAAGTAGACTGGATAAAGAAAAGGTGGTACATAGACAGCATGGAATACCACATAGCCATAAAAAGAATGAAATCATGTCCTTTGCAGACACATAGATTCAGCTGGAGGCCATTATCCTAAGCCTACTCATGCAGGAACAGAAACCAAATGCCGCCACACATTCTCATTTATAAGTGGGAGCTCAATATTGAATACAGATGGACACAAAGATGGGATCAAGACAGTCAGGGGAGAGGGAAAGCGGGGATGGTGTCATTTGTTGCAAAACTAACCATCAGATACTGTTCTTACTAACTGGGTGATGGGATTATTCCTACAGCAAGTCTCAGCGACATGCAATTTATCCACTAACAAGCCAGCACACGGTGCCCCCGAACCTAAAACAAAGGTTGAAAAAAATAGTAGCTGTTGATAAAGGTATCCTTTTATCAAAAAATCAGTTCTTTTACCGACATTTTTGCTCATATCAAAAGATGGGTGAGTACCACTTCTTTTTTTTTTTTTTTTTTTTTTTTTTGACGGAGTCTCGCTCTGCCGCCCAGGCTGGAGTACAGTGGCCGGATCTCAGCTCACTGCAAGCTCCGCCTCCTGGGTTTACGCCATTCTCCTGCCTCAGCCTCCCAAGTAGCTGGGACTACAGGTGCCCGCCACCTCGCCCGGCTAGTTTTTTGTATTTTTTAATAGAGACGGGGTTTCACCGTGTTCACCAGGATGGTCTCGATCTCCTGACCTCGTGATCCGCCCATCGCGGCCTCCCAAAGTGCTGGGATTACAGGCTTGAGCCACCGCGCCCGGCCTACCACTTCTTTACATTTAGTACATGCTCTAATTTTTTGTGGAAATTTTTGATATGTTGTTATTTATTTCATAGGTCAGAAACCAAATCCATTCTATGCATGGCTTTGATGACTTAACTTGGTCATCTGAAGTAGCCTCAGAGTGTTGTGAGCTGCCTTACTCTAATTACAAAAAGTTTATATTGCTCATTGAAGAACTTGGCGTGGATTGTAAAGGTAGGACCATTACCATTACATAAATATAAGGTCTTTTTATGTATCCTGTAGTAATGTGTGCACACTTTGCTTAGCACTGCACTATAGAGTGCTGAGGTGTTATAGTGATGTTCATCCCAGAAGGATGCCTTATGTCAAAATAGAGTAAGAACGATTGTATATTATGTACTCTCAGTCAAAGAGCTGTGCTAATTCCACTGTACTCCATGTGAGTGGCACTCCCAGTCTTTTGGTGGACTCTGCTTCTCTCCTGTGCTTTTCCTCAAGGTCAGGTTACCATTGTCCACCACCTGGAATAATGCAATAACTTCTGAACTGTTTTCCTTATTATCCCACCTTCCCAAATCATAGTCTGTTAGGCAACCATAATTATATATATGTTTTAAAACTCATATCTGATCATGCTGTCCTTTTGCTTGAAACCTAGCTATTACCTTTTGTTTGAAAGCTAGCTATTACTCTCATCGCTATAAGGTTAAAGATCTCGATTTTCCAGCTCTCTGCTGCATCATTTCATACTCTTCTTTCTGTTTGTGTCCCAGCCACTGTCTTAGATGTGTGGTCCTGCTGTCAGTAGCTTTAGTGATATATAATTGATATTTGATAAAGAGCACATGTATGTGATGTAGAATTTGGTAAGTTTGACATACGTACACACTTGTGAAATCATCACCGTAATGGAGATAGTTAACATATCCATCACCCGCTAAAGTCTCCTGCTACCCCTTCATATCCTCTTATTAAGAAACTGGTAAATTGTTTTTCAAAGTATTTGTACCATTATCCATTCCCATCAGCAGTAAACAACAGCTCCACTTGCTCTGTATTGTCACACACACCATGGACTTCTGGACACTTAAAATTTTTTTTTTTTTTTTGCCTTTCTGATGGATGTGTATTGTGCATACTATTATGGTTTTAATGCACGTTACCTTCATGACTACTAATGTTGAGTATAATTTCATGTGCGTATTTGCCATCTGTATCTCTGGAGAACTGTCTTTTCAAATCTGTTGCCATTTAAAATATTATGCTGGTATTTGCAATGACCTGGATGAGACTGGAGACTCTCATTCTGAGTGAAGTAACTCAGGAATGGAAAACCAAACATCATGTGTTCTCACAGAGATGTGGGAGCTAAGCTACGAGGGCACAAGGCATAAGAATGATACAACAGACTTTAGGGGCTTGCAGGGAAGAGTGGGAGGAGGGAAGGGATAAAAGACAACATATATGGTGCAGTGTATACTGCTCAGGTGATGAGTGCAGCAGGATCTCACAAATGACCACTAAAGAACTTACTCATGTAACCAAACACCACCTGTACTCCAATAACTTACGGGAACAATCTTTTTAAATTAAAATAAACAAATAAAATATTATACTGTTGTTTTCTTATTTGTTGAGTTTTAAGAGTTCTTTATGTATTCTGGATTCTATTCGTTTATTGGCTATGATTTTTGTAAGAATTTTTTTTCCAGTCTGTGGCTTCACTCTTCATTCTCTTAATATTTTTTAAAGAGAGGTTTTTAATTTTGAAGAAGTTCAATTGACCTTTGCTTTCTGCGTAGTTTCTTTTTAGTAGATTGGATAAGATTTTCTCCATAGACCAAAGGTTGTCAAACCTTTTCTTTCTCGAAGTATGCGCTTATTAAAGATAGTGAATATTCTAAGATTTACGGCAAACCGGTCTCTGTGGCAGCTAATCAACTCTTCCACTGAAGTGTGAGAGCAGCCATAGACAATACGTAAATTAATGAACATAGCTGTGCTCCAGTCAAACTTGATTTATGAAAGCAAGAAGGTGTCCCACAGGTTGAAGTTTCCCCACCCCTATTATGTGATCATGGTTGTAAATAAAAATAGTTTCATCTCTTTCTTCCATTTTATTCATTTTCTCGCCTGAATGCACTGGCTAGAATCTTCAATGCACCGAATAAAAGTAGTGAAGCAGACATCCCTGTGTTGTTCCCGATCTTACGGGAAAAGCATTCTGTTTCTCATCATGACACGTGTTAGCTGTAGGTTTATCCTAGATGCTCCTTATCACGCTAAGGAAGTGCTCTTGTATTCTTAGTTTTCTGAGAGGTCTTTTTAGTCTTAATCAGTAATAAATGTTTCATTTTATCAAATGCCTCTATGTACTGAGATGATCATATAGTTCTTCTTGTTAGTTTGTTAATGTGATGAGTAACAGTGATTTTTTGAATGTGAAACCAACCCTGTATTTCTGGGATGAACCCCATTAGCTTATGATATATTATCCTTTTAATATATCATTGGATTCAATTTGTTAAAAATTTTGTTTAGAATTTTTTAAAGATTATTTTTAGAGCAGTTTCGGGTTCACTTCAAAATTGAGAGGAAGGTACAGAGAGATTTCCCATATACACCCCCCACTACATGCACGGCCTCCCAATTATCGATATCCCTCACCAGACTGATACAGTTGCAAGGATGGATGAGCCTACATGAACACATCGCAATCACCCAAAGTCCACACTTCACATCAGGGTTCACTTTTGGTGGTGTACATTTTCTGGGTTTGAACAAAGGTATAATGACATGTATCCATCCATCATTATAGTATCACATAAAGTGTTTTCACTTCCCTGAAAATCCTCTGTGTTCTGCCTATTTGTGCTTTCCTACCCTCCTCAAGTCTTTGGCAACCACTGATCTTTCTATTGTATATATAGTCTTGCCTTTTCCAGAATGTCATATAGTTGGAAGCATACAGTAAGTAGACTTTTCAAATTGGCTTCTTTTACTTGGTAATGTGCATCGAAGCTTCCTTTATATCTTTTGATGGCTTAATAGCTCGTTTTTTAACCCCTGAATAATATTTCATGGTATGGCTGTACCACAGTGTATTCATTCACCTACGGAGTATATCTTGGTTGCTTCAAAAATTGGTTGAGTTTTTGTATCCATGTTCCCAAGGGAGCTGTTTTATGATTATTTTTTGTAATATAAATGTCTGATTTTGCTTCAGAGTAATGCATAGCGATGTACTCCTGCTCTTTACTTTTTGGGGAGAGTTTGTGTAGAATTTTTTTCTTCCTATGTTTGGTAAAGTTCACCAGCATAGCTATCTGAGGCTGGAGTTTTCTTTGTAGGAAAGTTTTCAACTATGATTTTCTTTTCTTCTATAGATGTAAGGCAAATCAGGTTATCTATTTCTTCTTGATGGAGCTTTGGTAATTTTTGTTTTTCAAGGAATTTGTTAATTTTATCTCACTTGTCCTGTTTATTCACATAAAAGCAATAATATTACCTTTTTTATAAGTATTTGTAGAATTTGTATACTTATGAAATTAGTAATTTTTATTTTCTCTTTTTCCTGAGTATCCTGGCTAGAGGAAGCCTTATCACTTTTATTGATCTCCTTGAAGTGTTTAGTCTTATTAATTTTCCATATTTTTTTGTTTTATTGGCTTCATATTTGATGTCATAGTCCATTTGGCCTGCTATAACAAAATACTATAGGGGGTAGCTTCTAAACCACAGAAATTGATTTCTTACAGTTCTGGAGGTGTGAAATGCAAGATCAAGGTGCTGTCAGATTTGGTGTCTGGTAAGGGACCATTTCCTCATTCACAGATGCCTTTTATTCCCCTGTGTCTTCAAATGGCAGGAGGGGCAAAGAAGAGCTTTGGTATCCCTTGTATAAAGACACTAATCCCGTTCATGAGACTGTGGCCTCCAGGTACTAATGATCTCCAAAAAGTCCTACCTCCTAATGCTATGACCTCTGTGATTAGGCTTCAGCATATGAATTTGGGGGGACACAAACCTTCAGACCATGACACAGGTTTATTTTTTCCTTTCCTCTGCATGCTTTGGGTTTAATATGCTCTTCTTTTTCTGTAGTTTCTTAAGGTAAGTGTCATGGTCATTGATTTGAGACTCTTGTAATATGATGTTCAGTGCTCAAAGTGGTTTATTAAGTACTGTTTTAGGTGCACTTTACAAATTCTGATATGTTGTTTTTTTTATTTTTACCCAGTTTGAATTTTTTTTTTTTTTTTTAGACTGAGTCTTGTTCTGTCACCCAGACTGGAGTGCAGTGGTGCGATCTCGGCTCACTGCAAGCTCCGCCTCCCAGGTTCACGCCATTCTCCTGCCTCAGCCTCCGGAGTAGCTGGGATTACAGGTGCCTGCCACCACACCCGGCTAATTTTTTGTAGTTTTAGTAGATACGGGGTTTCACCGTGTTAGCCAGGATAGTCTCGATCTCCTGACATCCTGATCATCCTGATCCGCCCGCCTCGGCCTCCCAAAGTGCTGGGATTACAGGTGTGAGCCACCGTGCCCGGCAGTTTGAAATATTTTTGATTTATCTTTTCATTACCTTTTTGACCCAGGGTATTTAGATGTATGTTACTTAGTTTTCAAATATCTGAGTATTTTCAAGAGTTGCTTTTGTTATTGATAGAATTCTAATTTGACTACTTTGTGTTCAGGGACATACTTTGTAAGGCTTACATCCTTTTGCTTTAATCCTCTCATTGAGATGTATTGCATGGCCTGGAATGTGGTCTATTTTGATAGGTGTCCCATGGGTACTGGAGCAGGGTGATGTTGCTCAGGTCTGTTCTACTCTTGATGGTTTGCTGTCTCCTTGTTCTACCACTTCTTAAGCAAGGAGTATTGAAATCTGAGATTGCTTTGAATTTACTAATTTCATTTTGTAGTTCTATTTTTTATTTATTTATTTATTTTTTTTGAGACCGAGTTTTGTTCTGTAGCCCAGGCTGGAGTTCAGTGGTGCGATCTCAGCTCACTGCAGGCTCCACCTTCCAGGTTCACGCCATTCTCCTGCCTCAGACTCCCGAGTAGCTGGGACCGCAGGCGCCTGCCACCACGCCTGGCGAATTTTTTGTATTTTTTTAGTAGAGAGGGGGTTTCACCGTGTTAGCCAGGACGGTCTCGATCTCCTAACCTCGTGATCCGCCCACCTCGGCCTCCCAAAGGGCTGAAATTACATGCGTGAGCCACCGCGCTCGGCCAGTTCTATCAATTTTTGTTTCACATATTTTAAAGCCGTTATGTTATCAGGTACATAAACACGTATAGGATCATTATGTCTTCTTAATCAGTTAAATGTTTTCTCATTATAAAATGGCCTTGTTCATTCCTGGCAAAATTTTTTGCTATGAAATCTATTTTAGTGTTAATACAGTCACTCCTGGGCCCCGGGGCCAGTGCGCTCTCCCGGGCTCACACACAGCCGTGCATGCACACCAGAGGTGGGGCTCCGCGTCGGCCCTAGCTTCCGGCGCCCATGCGTAGGGACAGAGCGACGGGAGATGCGTGACGACTCCAAGGGGCCCGAGGATGCGGCCCGGCAGCGGCGGCGAGAGCGGCAGCTGCATCGAGGGTGGCAGGGGCAGTGGCAGCAGCGGCGGCTGCATCCCTGAGACTCCTGGAGCTACCCTTCCCCGTGACAGCCACTGCTGACATCCTTCGCTGCTAGAAGAGACCTGGCTTCTCTGCGCCCGCCCTCCCTCCCCCGGCCTAGCCCCGCCCTGCCAGCACCGCTGCCTGAGACAGCCTTGCCACCATCAGCACCACCACTGCTGGCGACAGCAGCAGCCATATCATCTACACAGGAACCAGACACAAAAACACAGCAGAAATGGAGAAAGAAGGGAGACCTCCGGAAAATAAATGAGCAGGAAGTCGGCTCACCCAGTGAAAAGGGACATCAATGAGGAGATGAAGAACTTTGCAGAAAACACCATGAATGAACTCCTTGGCTGATATGGCTATGATAAAGTTGAATTAAAAGGTGGTGAAGATACTGAATTCAGGAGCCACCCTACAGATGGGGAGAGCCGGCAGCACCTTTCTGTTCTCAAAGAAAATTCTTTGCCAAAACCAAAATTACCCAAGGACAGTGTTATTTCACCATACAATATAAGCACAGGCTATTCAGGGCTTGCCACTGGCAATGGACTCAGTGACTCACCTGCAGGGTCAAAGGATCATGGCAGTGTGCTCATTATCATACCTTTAATTCCACCACCTTTCCTAAAGCCACCAGCAGGAACTGTTGGAGGAGACAGATGTCCCAGCAAATACTTTCGGAATTTCCCCTCACTCTTGGACTCGCATGAAAGTTACAAAGGGGCAAATCTACAGTTTAATTGCCTGGAGTTCATTAATGCCCTACTGATTTTCTTTGGGCGCTGACCAGAAGATGATGTGTCAAACGTACAAATAATGTGTGCCTAGTGCCAGAAAGTGGGAATCAAGCGCTATTCCCTGAGTATGGGAAGTGAGGTGAAAAGCTTCTGCAGCCAGAAGTGCTTTGCGGCCTGCTGACGAGCCTACTTAAGACTAGAGGTGAAGATGGACATGCTGAAAATTTTCCCCAGCTGCACTATGGTAAAGAAACTCCAAGGCTTGCCTTCAAGAATAACTGTGAACTACTTGTATGTGACTGGTGTAAGCAAGCACATAAGACACACAAAAGAACACCTGGATTTTGGGGACTGGGAAAGAAGCTTCAGCTCTGTCTTGTAGAAAATGTCCATTTTGTATTGATTGATACAGAGACGCCGGCCAATCTTCCAGCTGGGCTGTGCAGCACATTACATCCTCCCATGGAAAATAAAGCAGAAGGCACCGGGGTGCAGCTGCTCACTCCAGACTCTTGGAATATCCCGCTAACAGATGCTCAGAGGAAGGCCCCCTCCCCGGTGGCTACAGCTGGCCAAAGCCAGGGCTCTGGCCTGTCAGCGTCCGCCAACGTCTCTCCATCTGACACTGCCAATTGCTCTGTCACTAAAATTCCCACCGCAGTGCCCAAGTCCATCCCCATCGGGGAGACTCCAAATATCCCACCTGTCTCCGTCCAGCCACCTGCTAGCCTTGGGCCTCCCCTTGGCGTCCCGCCTCACAGCATTCCCACGGTGATGAACAACTGCGGCCAGGTGCCGCTGCCCATCTTCATGGAGCAGCAGATCTGCCTGTCCTTCATCCACAGGCCTCCACACCACGCCTTCAACCCCAACAGCCCCTTGTCTAACCCCACGCTTCCCGGCATCGGGCCTCCACCCGACAGCCCCAGGAACCTGGACCTCACTTCCAGCCCCATGCACCAGTCCATGCTATCGCCCCACATGCGCCCTTCGAGCACCCCCACCATGCCCGGGAACCCCCCAGGCCTGCTGCTCCCGCTGCCCCCGGGCGCCGCGCTGCCGAGTCTTCCCTTCCCGTCGTGAGCATGATGCCAAATGGCCCGGTGCGGGTACCCCAGACGTTTCGGGCTGCCATCGCTGGCCCCGCTGCTGCCGCCCCCGACCCTGCTCCTGCCATACCCCGTGATCGTGCCCCTACCGGTGCCCATCTCCATGCCCATCCCGGTCCCTCACGTCAACGACTCCAAGCCCCTCAACGGGTTCTCCAGCAACGGGGAGAGAACTTCATTCTGAGCGCCGCTGGCGACTCTGCGGCGGCGGGTGGCAAGCCAGGCGGACACTCCCTGTCCCCCAGGGACTCCAAGCAGGGCTCCTCCAAGTCCGCGGACTCGCCCCCCGGCTGCTCGGGCCAGGCCTTGAGCCTGGCGCCCACCCGGCGGAGCACGGCCGGAGCGAGGTAGTGGACCAGACGCGGCAAGCCAGCAGCCTCACGGGCACGGGCGGCCAGCTCCGCTTCCCCGGCGTGTTGCAGGGCCCGCAGGTCGGCGTCATCGACCTGACCTTGGGCCACCTGGCCGGGCTTCACAACGTGATCCACTGCACCCTGCACGCGCCTGTCAAGGCGGAGCAACGTCATCGTGAACTGCACGCGCTGCACCGCTGCTGAGGGCGCTAAGAGCGCGGAGCTGCCTGCCGAGCAGCCGCCGCCGCCTGCGCCCCCCAAGAAGCTGCTGTCGCCTGAAGAGCGGATGGTGAGCGAGCGAGAGTCAGTCAAGGAGAACAACTGTGCTTCCAACTGCCACCTGGACGGGGAGGCGGCCAAAAAGCTGATGGGCGAGGAGGCCCTGGCCGGGGGCGACAAGTCAGGCCCGAACCTTAATAACCCCGCAGACGAGGACCATGCCTGTGCTCTGCGGATGCTGCCCAAGACCGGCTGCGGGATCCAGTCTGTGCCAAAACCCGCGGAGAAGGCTGCCATGGCGCCGTGCGGTGCATCATCTCCTCGCGCATGCTCAGTTCCCGGCCGAGGACCTGGAGCGGCCGCTCAAAAGGTGGTGCCTCCGAATTAGAAATCAGAATAAGTAAAAGGAACGCTCACTCACAGGGTACGCTCATGGAGAGAGGGCGCAGAGCAAACTACGTCACGCCATCCAGTGACACTACCTGGTCAGCTCACCCCAGCCCCTCTGGCTAAAACTCAAGCAAATAAAGCCGCTTCCTGTCATTAAGCATCTCAGAGGAAGCAGCCCTCCCTCGGTGGCCTCTAGGCCAGAGAAGCCCCTGCGGCTCAGACCCACCACACAGGCCCAGCCTTGCTGCTGTCATCATCTCTGCTTCTCCCCAGAGGAACTTAGGGATTTCACCCCTGGCTTTTAAAAAAAATAAAAGATGAACAAGCCACAAGGACTGATGTAGATATTCTCCCCGCCCCGTCTTCAAGGCTCAGCAGCTGAGGCTGGAAGATGATATGGATTGGAACCCAAAAACCTTTTTAAATCTTTTTAAAAATCTGCTGTGGTGTTGCTGCTATACTAAGACTTGTGATTTGCATTGTATGGTTTTGGACCTGTTCACGTTTTGACGGCGGAGAGGGGTGGTCCTGGAGGCCCAACGCTTCAGAGTCATCTCTGTCCTGCCCAGGATGCACTTTTAAATGAAGAGTTAGAATATCTTATTGGCTAATATAGTTTTCTTGTTATTTTTACAAAGGCCACCTTTATCCTTTTCGATGTCATATTTTCAGTGTTACACTTTTATGGCTTTTAATTTTCGATTTGACAGATGTAAGAAACCGCATGAGTAGGTTATACTGTGGTTTTTCAGAGACTGAATGCCAGGAGAACTCGGTAAATGTTTATTCTTCTCAGCTTTCTCTTTAAATTCCCCTAAATAGCGCCCCATTTGGAAAGAGTGCTGAACTGAAGAGAAAGAGCAAGAGTGTTGAACTGAAGACCAAAATGCCCTCAAGGTATAAAATAATCCGAGGGGTAATATTTGCAGGGCGTCAGGAAACGTCAACCCTGATGGTTTTCAGTGATCCAGGAAGTCAGTGAGACAATCTCTCTACACGCAGAGCCCTTTCATGATAATTAGAATGGTATGGACAAACCAATGAAAACAAGAGGGAAAGTGAGAAAAATCACCCATGATTCTGTTTCACTTTGCTTTCTTCTGTCATGGTTAAGAGAAATGTGCAATTCGATCCTCAATCAATAGGTGGAGGATAACAGGGTAGACTCACTTGTGTGCACTTGTACAGTTGTAGCTGTGAGTCCAGAAGTCCTCTAGAGCGTGTGTACTGGCACTGAGTTGGTGAGACAGTTGTGGAGTATCCCATTCTGATGAGTATGGGGGGAAAAAAAGGAGAAAACAATTAAGAAAAAAATCAAAAAAAGAAGAAAACTAAAAAAAAAAAAAAAAAAAATTCACCTTGTGATTCAGTGTATCTGTTTACTAACCCAAAGCAATTATTCCCTCTGGAGGTGTCCAGGTGCTCCTGCCCCACAAGGAGCCTCAGCAGGAGGGGTGGTGAGTCACAGCTGGGCAGGGCCAGGATGGTGTGGTGCTGGCCTTGAAGCACCATGGCCTGAGGAGGTGGTGTACATACTGTATTTCTAGATTCTCCGTTGTACAGAGTCACTTCACAAGGCAAGCTACTGTTTTACAGGTGCTCCTTATTTATTACAGCTGTGAGAGCTTGGGGGATGCACTTGGCGAGCAAGCTCACTTTTTAAAAATGAAATTTGGCGGCAGGGGAAGGGGAGGCAGGAGGGAGGAGAAGCTCACAAACCTGGGGAGAGATTTATAAAAGTAAATAAAAAAAACTTCGCAACAAATTAAAAAATAATAACAAATAAACCCCAGCACCAAACCCACCCGGGCAGGAAGAAGCCGCCCCTCCTCTGGGCCCCCCCCCCCCCCCCCCCCGTATTTTTCTGCTGAGTCAGCACGTTCTCCTCTTCCTGACTGGTATCAGATGCATCAAGCAAAAAATAAATCTCGAAGAAAAAATAATAATAATACAGCCACTCCTGCCACTCCTGCTGAGACTTCTTTTGTCAAGTGTTAGCATGGTCTATCATTTTCCATTTTTAACCAATTTGTGTCTTTACATTTAAAGTGCATTTCTTAGAGGTGGCATGTAATTGGATTTTGCTTTTTAATCCAGTGTGATAATGTGCCTTTTAATTTAGATTTTTTAGGCCAGTTTTATTTATGATGCAATTATGAATATAGTCAGATTTGTCTGTCATCATGCTGTTTCATTTCTATTTGTCCCAGCTGTTTTTTCCCGTTTCTTTCTTTTTCTGTTTTATTTTAGATTAGTCAAGTAATTTTTATGAGTCATTTAAATCTTTTTTGGCTTATTAGCTGTAACTCTTAGTTTTGCTATGTTAGTGATTGCTGAAGGATTTATAGTATATGATACTAACTTATCACAATCCACTTTCAAGTAATATTGTACCGCATCATAGATGGTATACAAAAATTACAATAGTATACTTTCATTTCCTGTCACCCAGCCAGATCCATCCTGTGTCTGTGGGATTATAACTTTAACTAAGTTTAGAAAGTTCCTGGCCATTTTCTCTTCAAATATCTTGTTCTGTCTCTCTCTTCCCTCTTAAGGGACTTACCTACCAGCTGCCTGAAGTTTTCTCACAGTTCACTGACATCTCAAATTCATGAATCTTGTTTTTTGTGATGTCTAATTTGTGTTTATTTGCATTCAGTTTAGTTTGTCTCAGACATTGTAATTGGTATTTCTGTAAGTGTAATTTAGTTTTTAAAAATATCTTCCATGCCCCTACTTATCTTCTCAAGCTTTACTTTGAGCTCCAGTTCAGTTACTTATAAACAGCCAGATCTTTTTTCATCTTCTGTTTATGACTGAGCAATTGCCCAGTCTTGAAGCGAGACCTTTCTGATTATCCACTGCTCTATATAAAGTATGAGTTTTTCCATCCTGGCTCATGGAAATGGACACTCCTCTGGCACTGTGTGACTACCAGGCATGGTTCCCTCTAATTTTTCAGATGGTTTTCTTCCTTGGTCTCAGATAGTTTTCCAGCACTAAATACCCGAGAGGAGATTTCTGCAGATCTCCAGAGTTCTTTCCCTGAACTGGGCTCTTCCGTCCAGTGTTCTTTCCTGTGGTCTCTCTGCTTTGGTTTTATGAGTCTCTCAGCTTCATCACTCCACCTCGAGGCATCTGGTAGACTCCACCTCAGTCTTGCTCTTCCTCTATCATGGCCTGGAAAGTGTCAAGGCAGGCAGCTTGGGGCATTCATAAGGCTTACTGTGTTTCCTGTCTTTCAGGGATGAGTGTCTTCTTTGCCTGAAGTTCACATTCTTGAAAATCATTGCTTAATGTATGTTGTCTGTTTTGTTTTTGGTTGTTTCAGGTAAGAAGGAAGATCAGTACCTGTTTCTCCCTCTTGGCTAGAAGCGGATTGCAGCGGAGTTTCAGCACATGCCGCAGACTGGCTAGAATGCCTTTCTTCCCCCTTTGCTTAACCTTTTCATCCTTCATTGCTCAGGGTAGCCATCTCTTCCTCAGAGAAACAGGTCAAATTCTCTTATGTGTTCATAAAACTCTTTTCTCTGACAACATCTATCTGGATTTAAAATTGTTATATTTGTTGTCTTTATCCTTCACTACACTTGAAGCTAACAAGAGCAGAGGTCTTGCCTGTTTCATTGCAGAACTTAGCATAATGTCTTCCACATTGTAGGCAATATATATTTATTCAGGGAGGAATGACTGAATGCTAAAATGCAGTTTTTTATATCCAAAAAGTACTCATTTATCTGATGTCTATCTTGTTTTTTTTCTGATACAGATCCTGTTAACCTACTGAAAATTCAGGATGCCGTTCATTCATGGGAAAGATCAATAGAAGTTGAAAAAAATCACTGTGAACTACTTACAAAAAAAATAAAAAAAATGGAAAATGAGGTCCATGTACTACAAAAGGAGTTATCTGAAACAATAGAAATAAAATTACAGTTAGAACATGAAAACGATGAATGGGAACGAGATTTCTACAGTTTGAGGCATGGCACCCTAGTTTTAAAGAAATGGTTGAAATATTTCCTTTATGCTAAAAATATGTAGAAGAATTCTGGTAATTACTGACTTACCTTCTGGGGCCGAACAGGGGAGAGAACTTCTGAGCCTTCTGGAGCGTGAAATTCTTTGATATGATATAACAAGTTCTTTACTGTGAATACGTCTACAAATAACTAAATGCTTACTCTTTTAAATTATCATTTTTATGACTGTATAGGAGTTTACCATATGGAAATCTCATCATTGATTTAGCAAATTGAATTGAGAGTTTTAAAGTTTTTTGTGTTTAAATAATGTTGCAAGGAACATCTTTTTATACAAATCTTTTTCTACATTTTTGGCTATTTACTTTGAATAAATTCTTGAATATAGATATTTTTTGTTCAATTATAAAAACTTTTAACAAATGGTCTTTGATCAATATTTCTCAGTTGTTCACAAGAAAATTTATATTAGCTTACAGTGTAGCCAACACGGTATGAAGCGTCCATTTAAAAAAAAAAAACTCAGATTCTTTTAAATTTATATTTTCTTACTATGCATGAAATAAAAGTTGAAATGGAAAGTGATTTCTGATTCGTTTTTCAACATCTCTCACTTTTCCACATATAAAATTAATTCAGAGTTCTATATGAAAAACACATACTGTCCAAAGTGTCACCCATAAAAGAAACCTCAAAAGTGTGGGGTAGCTGATTAGACTCCTTGGCCTAGTCTTGAATTATAGCAATCTGCTGATACATGTGTGAAAAACAGCTGAAGGTGCTCTTTTACACTGTAAATCATTTTTAGGGATATCTGCAGTATTTCATGAAGATGAACATTTATTTCTAGTGAATTTATAAACATGTTTATAAACGGCAACTTCTTTTTAATTAGGTAACTCTAAATAACTTGCTCTAATTGAGGAGCAATTATAACTGTATAGGGGAAAAAATTACTTTTCTACCTGTAGTGTTGGTGAATAATTTCCAATATCATTTTCTATAATATTCACCAGAGTTACTAGGAACAGAAACTTCCCAATTACCAGAATGTTCTTTCCTCTTTACCTTTCAAGTATGCATCATTTGGAAGAGACGGAAGTAAGAAATTGGAAACATAAGAACTAGAAAGGAAAAACATTTAAGCGTAGATGTTTTACTAAGATAGCAACCAACATGTGCAGAGCCAGATTACAAAATGAACTTATTATTTTCTAATGAAACTAATATTAAGATAAACATATTTCACTGCAGATCTGCCTTAAGACAAGAAGAAGAGAAGAGAAAAAATGCCAACACATTGTATGAAAAAATCAGGGGACACTTAAGAAGAAAAGAAGAGCGGTACAGGAAAGAAGTTGAAGCAAACAAACAACTTCAACTGACTCTGAGAACACGAGATATGGAATTGAGGACAGTAAGAAATAATTTGAACCAGGTCAAATCATCTTTGGTAGAAAGTTTCCATTTCTAATTTTACTTCATCAGTATTACTTATAATATCCTTTTGTTTTAATATCTTACTTAGGCTTAAAAATCAAAAATTAAAAATAAACTATGACATTTATAGCTAAAGTTATTTATTATATCCTTGGTATCAAATAGATGCTCAGTGTTTCCTGAGTGAAGGGTACGTTGAGTTTGATCACTAACATAAATGTTCCGTTAGGCATTTTTAAGTTGAAATACAGGCTAAATAGCTTTAAAACTGTATTGAAACTAGTTAAATATTTTGCAAAGAAATTTTACCTCACCACACTGTATCTGCTTGTATTTAAAAACTGTTTTTGCTCTTTGATGAATTTAGGTGTTACTTATACTATTAAAGCTTGTGTAATTCTTCAAGGAAAAAGGTTCTTGTGTTTAGTTTGTTTGTTTTTTGAGATCGAGTCTCACTCTGTCTACCAGGCTGGAGTCCAGTGGCGCCATCTCAGCTCACTGCAAGCTCCGCCTCCCGGGTTCAAGGCATTCCCCTGCCTCAGCCTCCCGAGTAGCTGGGACTACAGGCACCCACCACCACGCCGGGCTAATTTTTTGTGTTTTTTTTTTTTTTTTGAAGAGATGGGGTTTCACCGTGTTAGCCAGATGGTCTCGATCTCTTGACCTAATGATTCGCCCACCTCAGCCTCCCAAAGTGCTGGGATTACAGGCGTGAGCCGCCGCGCCCGGCCAGTTCTTGTGTTTTAATAGTCTACTTATTAAAGAGTTTTTTTTTTTTTTAAGGTTCTGCTCTCAATGTTTTAGACTTTTCAATGTTTATTAGACCAAAAATCTAATGTATCTCTAGGTTGTACAAGAGCTGAGTGACACCCAGAGGCAACTTTCTCCAGAACAGAATGCCAGAATATTACAAGATGAAATCCTGACCAATCACCTTTGCAAACAAAAGGAGATAGCACTGGCTCGAAGGAAAAGGAATTCTCAGGTATTTCCTTTCAGTCATTTTCAAAGATGTGTGAGTATACATATTTGTATGTGTATATATATTTAAAATCCAAACATATGTATCTTGGCAAATAGAGAATATCTTAAAACCATTCATGTGTGTCTGTATTGTTGGGGGTGGTGGTGGTGGTGGCATTTCTGGCCGTTGGATAAAGTCATGTTTTAAATTCAACTCCATCTGAGTGCAGTGGTCAAGCAGTGACTCTCATGATGGCCTCATCCTAAGGAGAGGCTTTTAATATTTTCCGTAGGAATCGAGGATCTCCCCATTATCTCCAAACCCTTGCTACTAACAATAGATGTTCTAATTTTTGGAAGTGATTTCATCCCCTTGATTTGTTATTGGAGAAGTTAATTATTTGCAAAAAAGTACAGTCAATTCAGAGACCATATTTTGAATGTGATTCTCCTTACTTTTGAGAGTAACAGTTTTCTCCAAGTGGTATCTTATTTCAGTACAAAAAGCTTTTCGAAACAATACGATACCATAACGTATACTTACTTTTGTTCCTAGTGAGATAGTTTAGTGTTTTCTCCTACTTCACATTTAATATTGTTTCCAACATTGTGAAGGAAACAAAAGTTATTGCAACAGCAAGTAATCTCATGATTTTCTAAGAAGTGCTCTGTACATTTCATCTTATTTACCTTTGGCGTCTTGGAGAAATAAGCTTCTTTTGTATTTACGTATTTACACCACAGAAGGATCTGTGATTTGGGGGAGGAGCACTAGAAGTAGAATCAGAAGACCTGGGGAAAATCTTGCAGCTTGCTTCTATTTGTAGCCTCTCCTTTTTAGAGTTGTGGTAAATGAGTTTATTGAGTGTATAGAAGTGCTTAGTACAATGACTTGATGGATCATATATCAATAAATGTAACTATTATAACATTATAAAAATGATAGAAAAGTAGAATACCTATAGAATATTAAATGTCAGAAAAATAGAATATCTATAGAATATTCTCAGGAAAATGAACTTGAAGAACTTTGGGAAATTTCATCTATCCAAAAATACCCAGAGCTAAGGCTCTTGCGATGGGGTGGTGCACAGGTTAGATATCAGAGCATAAACCCAATGTTTGAATGGATTCAAATTTATTAATATTTTATGTTATACCTTTGAATTTTTTGTAATTTAGGGAAAAACTTTTCTTATTGTGAGATTCTTAAATGTTCTCTAGAGGTTTAGTTTTTACTTTCATGAATCTGTGGTCTTCAATAAACTTTTGAACATTGACGAGTTTATGTTTAATAAGGTTTCAGGTTTTGATACAACTTTTTATTCCATTGCATATCAACTGATGGCAACCCTTTCATTGTATAAATGTATAGGGTATGATTTAATTTCAGAGGAAACCAAGACATGTCCTTTTACTGAGTGCTAGCTAGTGAGTGCTTCCTTTGTTCCATTAAGATTTCTCACAGCCATGACGAAGTACAAGATCTGTTGCATGAAAATCACATGTTGCAGGATGAAATTGCCACCCTCAGACTGGAAATAGACACAATAGAAAAACAGAACCAGGAAAACAAAAAGACATATTTCGAGGACATTGGTGACCTGCAAAAGACGATAAAATGGAATGGGGAAATATTAACAACAATGATATCCGAGTATACTGCACAGCTTGGTGTCCTGACAGCTGAGAATACCATGTTCCATTCTCAACTGGAGAGTGAAAAACGAAAGAAGGAAAGCCTGGAGACAGAAGTCGAATCATACTGTTGCAGACTGGCTGCTGCTAGACGTGATTGTGAACAAAGCGAGACATCAAAAAGAGATGTGGAACATCTTGTCCAGGAAGCAAGAGATGAATGGTTTCATTTACAGGAGAAAATGAATTTTGATATGTCGGGCCTAAAAGCAATCAATGTCCTTCGTTCTCAGCAACTGTCTAGAACTCAAAGTAACTTGGAAAGCCTAAGCCTTAAGTTCCAACACACAAGAGATGCTCTTACAGAAAAGCAGAAAAGAGGTTTGTTTCAGAATGTGTGGGAAGAGACCTACACCAAACACAGTGTCAAATCCAGGAAATTCAACAAATGTATCAAAATAAACAATGTAACTGAAGGAATTCATTGGAAGGCAGGAACCATTAGAGGTGAGGCCTCTCAAATGCAGAGTGAAAATATGTTGCTTCCCCATCAACTGGATGATGCTTACAACAAAGCTGACAATCAAGAAAAGACAATAATTAATATCCAGGACCAATCTCGTGCTGCTGTGAAAAAACTTCAAGCTGAGAAAGAAAAGCTAGAAGAGAAAAATCAGGCATCAATCAAGGAATGCAATCATTTTAAAGAAAGGCTGCAACAACAGGGAAATGAGAAAGCAGAAAGAGACGTAAGTATCAAGAAAGAGAAATACTTTTCAAACTTCCTGAAAGAAAATGTAAAGTAATATCTGCTTGTGGCTAACTGTTGAATGGAGTTGAATATAAAGATAGATGGATTGTCAAGATATTTTCTGTGTCAGCCTGGAAACATACCTTATTCCCAGTAAATAAAAGTTAGACCTGAGAGATGCTTTACTTTGAGTAAAGACATTGTGTCACCTATGAAATTTTAGGAGGTTGTTACAAGTTGTTAATAGATATAGACTAGTGTTAATAAAGAAGTCTTATACTGCTGATAGAGTAATTTTAACGTCTTTATGTGAAGACCATGATGAAGCAGATGAATGGAAATGATCACTCCTACAATGAGGACTTTTGAACTTAAGATTCAATTCAGTGAGTTATTTTGACAGTTAATTCACGTTTTCCCAGGTGAACTGGAGTGTATGACTGAATCTCGTAATACTTTTACATCAGTAAATTTTTATGTATTTTATTTGGCATAATTTTATTTTGATTCATGTCCATTTGACTTGAATCTGAAAATACGTCCATCTCAAATTATGTGTTGTAATGGCCACTCAGTTCTTTAAAGGCATATACTTTTTGGTAAATCAGCATTTGGGACAAATGTGGTGAATGTTATCAAAGTCTTGTTTGATTTAATTTTCTCACTGTTACATATAATTTACTTTGAAGTTTTTACAAATAATTTGTTCATAATTTTCATCTCAAGGCTCCATGACTATCATTTGTTTTTTTTTTTTTTTTTTTTTTAGACGGAGTCTCACTCTGTCGCCCAGGCTGGAGTGCAGTGGCCGGATCTCAGCTCACTGCAAGCTCCGCCTCCCGGGTTTACGCCATTCTCCTGCCTCAGCCTCCGGGTAGCTGGGACTACAGGCGCCCGCCACCGCGCCCGGCTAGTTTTTTGTATTTTTTTAGTAGAGACGGGGTTTCACCATGTTAGCCAGGATGGTCTCGATCTCCTGACCTCGTGATCCACCCGTCTCGGCCTCCCAAAGTGCTGGGATTACAGGCTTGAGCCACCGCGCCCGGCCCATGACTATCATTTGAATATAATTTTGTCCAGTACAAAGATCATTGTAGCTCTATGTGATTTACTAGTTTAGCATTGGAACCCTATTTTCAGACTAGTGAGGAGTGCCAGGGATTTACCTATAGTAGGAAAGGAGTGAGTAGTGGGGAACAGAGTTGAAGGAGCTGAGGTCAGGGAGGAAGGTGGAGGCCTTGGAACTTTCCTTTTATTCTGCAATAGGAATCTGTTGGAAAGATTTTTGAGCAGGCAATTGACTATGTGAGGAGCTCTGAGGTTGGTTTCAGTTTCTAATAAAAAAGAGGGAAAACATTTCACAGTGGAGAATTTACCACCACCAGACCTTCCCACGTATCCATTGCTTTGTGAGACGTCAGTAGGTTGTTAGGCATTGAATATTCATCAGGATATGAATGAATAGTGGGGTCAATCTGTTGTTTAAGTAACACAATAGAGATTTGACAAGAAGGTAACACCTTCTGTGTCCTTAACTGAATTCAGTAATAAACAGGAGTGTGAACCCATGAAGAAAAGAAGGTAAGTCAATGTACTTGGTGATATATTTGTTATGTATATATGTTAGAGTTAAATGTTAACATAATTTCATAATGTGATTTATAAAATCAGTAGAAAAAAATATCAGGTAGTTGCAAGATACCTTCAACAAGAATTGGCAGATACCCTTAAAAACAATCTATGTCAGAGGATTCACTAGAGGTTACATCCCATTGTCACATCCATTTAGAAGAGGGTACATGAGTCAAAGAAGAAATGAGGGCAAATCAGAAGTCATGTACAATGGAAATTGAACATGTCAACAGTTAATCTGCAGCTGGCTAAACCATACAAAGTGTTTTCAAAGACCAAATTCAACATTCAATAGAATGTTCTAGAAAATTATAGTATTTCTAGGCTGGGAGTGGTAGCTCATGCCTGTAATCCCAGCACTTTTGGAGGCTGAGGCAGGTGGATCACCTGAGGTCGGGAGTTGGAGACCATCCTTACCAACATGGAGAAACCCCGTCTCTACTAAAAATACAAAATTAGCCTAGTGTGATGGCACATGCCTGTAATCCCAACTACTTGGGAGGCTGAGGCAGGAGAATCGCTTGAACCCGGGAGGCGGAGGTTGCGGTGAGCCGAGATGGCGCCATTGCACTCCAGCCTGGGCAACAAGAGTGAGACTGTCTCAAAAAAAATAATAAATAAAAATTACATTTCTTGTCTTTACTTTTATAAACAGATACAGACAAAACAGTATCTGTATTCATTCAGAGACACAATCTGTGTCCATTCACAAAAGTAAAGATGAGAAATAGGGTAATTGTATGTTTATTTAGCAGATGTCAGGATAACTTATGCAGAAAGACCATTATCCTGTTGGCCAAAATGCTAACATTTTAGGTTAATTTACAAGCTATTTGAAAAGTTAGGCATTTTCTTTATGTTTATTTTATTTTAAATATATTGTAAAAGCATAGAAATATTCAGATCATGTATAGTAGGTACATGAAAAATAGAGAAATTAAGAATTAATAAAAGAATTAAGATAGAAGAAAACTATCTAGATCCCACCATTGGATTTTTTTAAAACAACTTTATTGAGCTATAATTCACATACCATACCATTCAACCATTTAAAGTATATGATTCACTATCTCAGCATATTCAGAGTTGTGTAACCATCACCACAATTAATTTTAGAACAATTTTTTTCTCCCTGAAATGAAATCCGCTTAGCTCAGTTTCGCTTACCCGTCACTGACTACATCCCCTACTCATGTCTTTCCACCTTGCCTGGTCCTAGGCAACCACCCTCTACTTTTTGTCTCCATAGGTTATACCTGTCTGACCATTTCATACAAATAGCATCATACAAAACGCAGTTTTTTAATGACTGACTTCTTTCACTTTGCACGTGTTAGGCCATTTTTGTTTTACAAAGCAGGGATTCCCAACTCCCAGGCCAAGGACTGGTCCATGGTCTGTTAGGAACCAGGCCACACAGCAGGAGGTGAGCAGCACTTCGTCTATATTTACAGCCACTCCCCATCACTTGCATTGCCCCCTGAGCTCTGCCTCCTGTCAGATCAGCTGTGACATTAGATTCTCAGAGGAGCATGAACCCTATCATGAACTACCCACATGCAAGGGATCTAGGTTGCACGCTCCATCTGAGAATCTAATGCCTGATGATCTGTCACTGTCTCCTGTCACCCCCAGATGGGACACTCTAGTTGCAGGAGAAGAAGCTCAGGGTTCCCACTGATTCAACTTTATGGTGAATTGTATAATTATTTCATTATATATTATAATATAATAATAATAGAAATAAAGTGTGCAATAAATGTAATGTGCATGAAACATCCTGAAACCATCGCCTCTGTTCCTTGGTCCAAGGACAAATTGTCTTCCATGAAACCAGTCCCTTGTGCCAAAAAGGTTGGGGATGGCTGCTATAAAGGAATAACTGAGGCTGGGTCATTTATAAAGACAAGAGGTTTAACTGGCTCATGGTACTGCAGGCTGTACCCTCATGGCCACAACATCTGTTCAGCTTCTGGTGAGTCCCCAGGAAGCTTATAAGCATGGTAGAGGGGAAAGGGGAGCAGGCACATCACCTGGCAAGAATGGAAGCAAGAGAGAGAGGGAGGTGCCACACACAGTTAAATAACCAGATCTCGCATGAATTCACTCATCACTAAGGGGATGGTGCTAAGCCATTCATTCCCCCATGATCCAGACACCTCCCATCAGGCCCCACCTCCAACACTGGCAGCTACATTCCAACATGAGATTTGGAGGGAACACATATCGAAACCATCTTAGAATGTTTTCAAGGTTCATTTGTGTCATACCACACATGAGTACTTTCTTTTTATGGTTGAATAATATTCTATTGTATGGACATACCAGTTGTACATTCATCAGGTTGAATGTTATTGTGTGGACATACGTTTATTTTTTTCCCACTGCTGTTGGATATTATCGTCAAGTTATTGGGCTGATTTCACCATCTCTTTGCCTTACCCATGCTGCCCTCCCTGACTTTTCAGCTTCTGTTTAGCCTCATTCGTTCTGACCCGGCACCCAATTTTCCCTTTTTAATGAAACTTTCCCTCACTGTTCTGACTGTCATTGACCGTATGCTTCAGCACCTGTCTAGTCTGTGCAGAACACGTATGCCTCAATTTTACATTGCTTTTCACTTTTCTCACAGTCGCATAGATATCTCACTCATATTTTTAATCTACTTTTTTTTTATTATTATACTTTAAGTTCTAGGGTACATGTGCATGACGTTTATATCATGTATAACTCCCCAATGCAATCCCTCCCTCCTCCCCCCAATCTACTTTTTTCATCGATTTGTACATGTTCTTTGGACAAATATCTCTTCAGATCCTTAGTTTAACCATTAATTGGACTTTTAAAAATTTTTGTTTCAGATCCTTGTATGTTCCAGATATTAGTCCCTAGTCAGATGAATTGTTTGCGAATACTTTCACCCATCAGTAAGAGCAACTTTAGAAACTGTACAATTACAGATTGCCTCTTCACTCTGTTGGTTGATTCCTTTGTTTGTGGCTGGTTTTTATTTCACTGTAGTCTCAATGGTCTATTTTGAGGATTTTGGCTCTGCTTTTGAATCATAACCATAAAATCATTACCTAGACCAATGTCCTGAAGCATTTCTCCTAGGTTTTCTTCTAGTAATTTTATTAAATGTTATCTAAATGTCTCTTGTGTTCATTTGGCCTATAGAGGAGACTATGTCTGATGTTTCTTTGTTGATCTTCTGTTTAGATGTGCTATCCCCTGCTAAACATGGGCTGCTGAAATATCCAGTGATTATAGTATTGGGCTGTGCCTTTGTCTTTAGTTCTAAAGATAGTTGCCTTATTCATCTGGGTGTTTGAGTGTTAGATGCATATACATTTATAACTGTTATGTTCTTATGCTGAATGGATCTCTTTTTTTTTTTTTTTTTTTTTTTTTGAGACGGAGTCTCGCTCTGTCGCCCGCGCTGGAGTGCAGTGGTCGGATCTCAGCTCACTGCAAGCTCCGCCTCCCGGGTTGAAGCCATTCTCCTGCCTCAGCCTCCCGAGTAGCTGGGACTACAGGCGCCCGCTGCCTCGCCCGGCTAGTTTTTTGTATTTTTTAGTAGAGAGGGGGTTTCAGCATGTTAGCCAGGATGGTCTCGATCTCCTGACCTCGTGATCCGCCCGTCTCGGCCTCCCAAAGTGCTGGGATTACAGGCTTGAGCCACCGCGCCCGGCCGCTGAATGGATCTCTTT
>NW_022681058.1:0-42610 GCF_009764315.1 Trachypithecus francoisi | reverse complement strand
ACCAAAAATATTGGTTTTGCATTCATGTGAGAAAGAAACAAATGTTAAATCAGGTGTCTTTGCACTAGAGGTGGTATTTAGTGATAGTAAAGGTCTTTTTATTCTAAATATGTTGCATATCTTTGATTTTAAACTTTTCTGTAAATCGTGGACACAAGACAACTATTATGTCTATGCTGATACTACCTTTAAGGCTTTTAAAAAGATATACCAAAATTATCATTTGACATTCCACATCTATCATTATAAAGATAAGAGTTCAATAATAGTGTAGACATTTGTGGTAATCAACGGGTGAATCCAATATGAGTTGGTGTACTATTAATAGTTTGAAGACTTGTAGAAAACTGCTTTGGTAAACATGCAGACATTTTTCTGGCATAATGTACCTCAGAATCAATTGACTAATCTACTAAACAAATATTTTGTCAAATACCTAATCACGTAACAAATAACTTGATGAATGTTTGTGGATAAACTTTTTTGGAACCAATAATTCTGACTATGATCACTGATGGGCACCAATGGTTTGGGAACATATAGCACAGGCTACACTAATATTTACCTTGATCTTCAACGCTTTGTATTTACCTATGTTTACTGTAACTGATATTTAACTTAGAATTACTCTATATAAGTAAATGAATACTCAGTAATACACACTACTTATCAAATTTTAGCCTATAGAATAATACTAAGTTAAATGAACAAAAAGTTAAATAGAATCATGACATGTAGGTATTATTCATTCATTGAATAAGCTGTTGGTGAGTACCTATTGTGTGCTCTGTATCATGTTAAATTCCAGAAATGCAGAGAGCAATGAGCAACATGAGCAACCATGCTCTAAAGAGACTCTTGATGGAACAGGAGAGGAGGTTGATTTGACAGATGATTAGAGTGTGGTGGAACAGTTGTAATAAATGAAGGTCATCCTTTGTTTAATTAGATAATTGTTCCATAGAAGTAACCCATTAGAGTACTGAAAAATTATATATTTTACCAATTCATTATCCTGAGGAGGTAGTTGTGTGTGATGTTCTGTCACAGAAAGTAACATATTAAATGAATGGAGTTCTTAGAGCTGTTTCTTTTTTTCTTTGGAAAGGAGGGAAGTGTTTTTCTCAAAAACGCATTGTAGTGTTCTGTGGAAGGTAGCAAGAAATTAAGCTGAAATGGAAGGCAGAATATAGACTATGAACAATCTTGAAGTCTTAACCAACACAGGTATTTTAACTTTCTGTGTTTAATGCAGGGAGAATTCAGAGTTAAAACCACAACCTTTTGTGTGCATCCTGGCTTCTCTAGTTGTATGTTGGTTGGTTTGTTTTAAAGTATGAGACATTTTCTATGCCTCAGTTTCCTCATCTATAAAATGGGATGATTAAATAGTGACTTCATAGTCATATTGTGATACTTAAAGAAATGCATGCATAATACTTAGAGTAGTACCAGGAATATTGGAAGTGCCTAACAAATGTTAACTATTGTTGAAGGGTTTTAGGCACTGAAGTGAGGATGTCTATTTGTATTTTAGATAAATAATTCTTAAATTTATAATTTTCCTGTTGTCACGAAGGGTATATTTCTGTTTAAGATCAAGAGATTTCACATGTGTGCTCTAGCACTATTAATATAAAAAATATGTAAATATTTATATAAGCACCATGAGTCTTTCAACTGATTCAACATGAGAAACTTCTTCTATATGCAGCTAAAAGCGTATTACCTTCAGTGTAAGAAAACCCTGGTTACCAGGACCACTGTCCCTAGCTCATGATATAACTAGAAAAATGTATGAAGAAAAAAACACAATGTTTACAAAATTCAGAAACCTAGATTAAGCTAAAACTATCTCTAAGTCATCATCACAAAGGGGTGAAAAATCAATGAGATAATGAGGAAATAAAACATGATCAAAATAAAAGGAAACAAACTGTGATAAATCTGTAAGGGCTTTATAGGGCTAAGAAGTGCAGTGTGTTTATAAAGATCAATTATACTTATTTGCATGCAATGTATTCTGAATTAATGGGAATTGAAATTAGAAATGACAAATACTAATAATTTAATTTGGGCAGGAGGTGTTTCTACAATTAATATTTATTACATTTAGGAGATGTTGATGTGCATAAACTAGTTAAAACAAGAAAATTAGTGTAAGTAAAAATACAATTAATCTTAAAATCCCTATTTTCCCCAAATAATCAATTATATAATTAGCTCAGGGGAGAAGACCATTTTTAGTTATTATAAAAGTAAACTCATTAAGACCTAATGCATTATCTCTTAAGCATATTGCTTGAAGATGGGAAGCAGTAAAATATAATAACAGTTGTGCTGAATCAAATCTTTTGCTATTTATAAGATAGAGTCAAGTGGATACATTTCTGGGCATTTATTATTTTTAGACTAATTTTATGTTGTTAAAATACTACTGCAAGGGATAGAAAGATGCTTTCAGACTTTCCACATTTTCCTAGGATTTTACTGAAAATTATAATTGTGTGCTCTTAGGTGTAGAGGAAGAGAAAATCCATTCATTATGGTAACATGTACCCTTGCCTTCCTCAGGGACTACGTCCTAAGATCTTTGAGGACCTCTAAAGATCTTCAAAGGACTTTGAAAACACCAGTACTGCATGCAGTCTTCTCTTTTAAAAATATGTATATTTTATAAGTTCAAAATGGAACTCTGCTCATTGATTTACAGATTCTGCAAGGGGATTTGCCATTAGTGAGATTTTAATGTGTGTCTACAAATTTAAAGAAATGAGATGGAAAGGACATATTCATGTTACAATCAGGCAAAGCGTCTAGTCCAAGACTATTAATGCTGAGGCTTTACTAAAATCCAAGTGGCAGGGCAACTGGAAAGTACAAGTTCTCTTAGTGGAAGCCTACCAACAATCAATATATTTAATGACATTCCATGAACTAGGATCATTTTCCCTAACAACAGAAATGATCATGCATGATATAAAATTACAAGCAGGAGCAAATATATTTGAAAAAACAAACACACCAGAAAGCAAAAATTGTCAGTTTAAGAATTGATTCCCATATTCCAGTACTAATGTGGATCAGGAAAAAGAAAACTTGAATACTTCATGTGAGAAAAATTGGGGGTAAATTCTATGAATTCAGCACACTAAATTTGTTCACATGACTGTGTAATCAACATACATTCCTAATACAAGTAATGATGTAGCTTTATTTGGACTTAACGATAACCTATATCATAAAATACTAAAAATAATAATCAGCCGCCACTAAACAATGTTTAAACTTCTCAGTAATGAATAGAGAGATATGTGTTCACCAATATCTGGTACATTTGCCTCCATTTTCCTATGTCTCCTAAAATTGCCAAGCAAATACATTTTCTTGAATTCTGCCTGCCTCCTTCCTCTTCAACATTCAATCCCCTTGTTATTAACAGAAATCAAAATTGGCTCTTTTTCTCAATCTTTCCATTAATATTTGAAACTTATTTATATGTTAGGTAATTTTTGTTGGCACAAAATCAGTAGAAGACATCAAAGTTTAAGAAAATAAATTGGGGTGAAGATATAAATTGAGAAATTTATACAAGGAGACTTCAGAAAGTTTGTAAAAATGCATATCATGAAAAAATTATGCATGGATTTCCTTTTTTTTTTATTAATCAAATGGACTTCTACCATCTTCTTATAACATGTTTGAATAGAATCTCCTTTCAGGCACCAAGAAGGATGAGATACTAATTTGAAAAATTCCCCTATCAGAGCAATATGAATTCTGCAAAAATTATATGAAGAACAAACATCAAATGTATGGTGAAGTTTGGGTGGAAGAATGGTGAAATTCACTGATGCTTTACAAAAAGTATATGGGAACAATGTACCCAAACAATCAGTAATTTACAAATGGATAACTCATTTTAAGAAGGAATGAGAGAAGATGAAGCCTGCAAAAGCAAACCATTCATATCAATTTGTGAGGAAAAAATTCATCTCATTTGCGCTCTAATTGAAGAGGATCAATGTTTAACAGAAGAAACAATAGGTAATTGCCTAGACATCTCAACTGGTTCAGTTTACACAATTCCACTCAAGGGATGCCGAAACTTTTGTGCCCAGATCAGTTGCAGACAAGAACAGAGCTTTCAATTTCAATGGAAATTTTTAACAAGTAGGATCAAGACCCTGAAGTATGTCTTTGAAGAACTGTAACAGGAGATGAAACATGGCTTTACCAGTACAATCCTGAAGATAAAGCACAACCAAAGCAATTGACTGAAGTGATTCAGTCAAAGCAAAAACAGACTGGTCAAGAGCAAAGGTGATGGCAACAGTTTCTTGGGAAGTTCAAGGCATTCTGCTGGTTGACTTTCTGGAGAAACCAAGGAAAACACTGCCTTATTATGAGAGGGTTTTGAGACAGTTAACCAAAGCTTTTGCAGAAAAACACCCAGGAAAACTTCACCAGAGGGTCCTTTCTACCATAACAATGCTCTTGCTCATTCTCATCAAACAGGGTAATTTTGAAAGTTTCAATGAGAAATAATTAGGCATTCACTTTTTTTGGATTTTTTTTTTTTTTTTTTTTTTGAAATGGAGTTTTGCTCTTGTCACCCAGGCTGGAGTGCAATGGCACGATCTCAGCTCACTGCAACCTCCGCCTCCCGGGTTCAAGGGATTCTCTTGCCTCAGCCTCCTGAGCAGTTGGGATTACAAGTGTATACCAGTATGCCTGGCTAATTTTTTTTTTTAGTAGAGATGGGGTTTCACCATGTTGGCCAGGTTTGTCTGGACCTCCCGACCTGAGGTGATTCATCTGCCTTGGCCTCCCAAAGTACTGGGATTACAGGTGTGAGCCACCACACCCAGCCAGGCATTCACCTTATAGTCCTGATTTGGCTTCTTTTGACTTCCTTTTATTTTGTAGTCTTAAAAATCTCTTTACAGGGCACCCATTTTTCTTAATAATGTAAAAAGATGGCATTGACATGGTTAAATTCCCAGGACCCTCCTTAGAGATGGACAAAATGTCTGGTATCATTGCTTACAAAAGTCCTGAACTTGAGAGAGCTTTGTTGAGAAACAGAGTTCATATTTTTAAATTTACATTTTAATTCCATTTTAATTCCTTTTTCCATATAAATTCCATTTTTCTATAATTTCATTATTCTATAAACCTTTTGTAGTCCCTTCATATTTATTACCTTGCTTTGTATGTCTGTAACTTAGAAAAACTGCACCAATTCAATTCATTTGTGGAATATCTATAACCTCCAAAAGAGAATAGTTTGAGCAGCATGACTTTAAATATGTAAAATATATGTATACAATAAACGTGCTATCACATTACAATTTTTTTCTTACTTTACAAGTAGCACCATATTCACCTTCCATACAAGTTTCACTCTTTGAAGGTCTTTGCAGAATACATTTATATTGTCATTATCATTATCATTAGAAATTAGAAAATACTTTTGGTTCCTAGATTCCACTGAAACATATGAGATCCAATTACTACAGTTAAACAAAAGCACTTATGCTGACCTTGATATAATTAAGTCAATACCTAGATGCTGAAAACAAAAAAGTCTAGGGAGTTGAAAGGTCAACTCTCCAATTAATTAAAGCAAAACTGTTATCATGCAAGAAGTGATATTATCTAAAGTGAAAAACAAAACGGAAGACCAGAAACCTGAGAATCATCCTCTACTCTTTTTCCCTCTCATCTCCAATATCTAAATCTGAGAATCATCCTCTACTCTTTTTCCCTCTCATCCGCAATATCTAATTGGCCATAAAGCTTTTCAATTATATCTCGTTAATATCTCTTGTATCTGCTGCCATTTCATCTACACAACCACAACTACTGCCTTCAGAGTTTCCCTTGTGAACCAATGCAACAGCCTCCTCTTAAATTTATTTCCTTGGGCTTATTCTCACCATGTAATGCATAATTCACTTTCCAAAATAAAAAGGCCTCTCTAAAATTCAAAACATATGTTACTCTAAAAATTCAAGTCCTTCAATGAGGCTACTCTTTCTCCAAGAAAAAAGCCTATGCCACATTTTAAATCTATACCATTTGACTACTCCAGCTATGTGAGTATATCTCATCAGCTATCAAGGGTAGCATTTATTAAGGGTTGACTATGTACCTGGTATTGCAATAAGCCCTTTATTTATTTAATTATAAAGCAATCTTTCAAATTAGAACTATGCATTATGGGTGAGATAACTTGGTTTTTAGGGAATCTCAAAAATTTTCTGAGTGTCACATGGCCATCAAATGGCAGTGCCAAGACAGAAACCTGAGTCTGACTCCAGAGTAAATGCTCTTATATCTATCTGCATTCCAGGAGGTCCCTTCAAATGCCAAGCCATTTTCTTATCTATCTTTAAATTCCTATTTGCCAGAATGAATTATTTTGACTTTTGATGAGGTTTTCCCTGACTCCACCACCTGTAACCCCTAATACACATGATCTCTACCTTATTTGTTCATCATCTAAATTATACAAGAACTTTTCATACTTTGGTCATTGTGAGAATCACCTTGGGACCTTGGTAAAAATGCAAATACTTGAATGAATCTCAGATAAACTGACTTGACCTTTTGGGTTGGTAGCCTCGTCATCTGGAGTTTCAAAAGATTTCAAGATGATTGCAATGCACAATTATCTGAGAAGTATTGACTTACATAAACATATTAATAGTGCTTCCACCATTTTACAGCTACTATATTTGTTTGCATGTCCTTACTATTAATTAGTCTAAAAATATTTTAGGGCTGGCTGTAACACAAATTTGCAGCACCTACACCTAGAAAATGCACCTTGCATTTAACGGCTACTCAATAAATACTTGATGAATAAATGAATGCGTTTGTTCTTACATTTGAAAAGCAACACGAAGATGAAAAATTACGGGAGGAGGTTATAAGTAGGGATATAATACAGGGGTTAGGACTGATTGCTTTGGAATAAAATTATCTGAGGTGTACTCTACTACTTACTAACGTAAAAGTACCTAAGCGCTGAGATTATTCTCTAGAGTTTTCCATTGTAAAATAGGGTTAAAAATGTATCTGCCTCATGGTTATTTTAAAAATTAAATAAAAACACAACAATAAAACATTTAGCAATGTGCTTAACATAAAGTAAAAGAAAAACTAAAAAATAAACAAAAATCAAATAAATAGATCACCGTTTGCTGTTGGGAAGAAGAAGAAGAGGAAGAAGAAGAAGAGAAGAAGAAGAAGAAGAAGAAGAAGAAGAAGAAGAAGAAGAAGAAGAAGAAGAAGAGGAGGAAGAAGGAGGAGGAGGCGGAGGAGGAGGAGGAGGAGAAGGAGGAGAAGAAGAAGAAGAGAGGAGGAGGAGGAGGAGGGGAGGAGGAGGAGGAGGAGAAGGAGGAGAAGAAGAAGAGAAGAAGAAGAAGAAGAAGAAGAAGAAGAAGAGAAGAAGAGAAGAAGAGAAGAAGAAGAAGAGAAGAAGAAGGAGGAGGAGGAGGAGGGAGGAGGAGGAGGGAGGAGGAGGAGGAGGAGGAAGAGGAGGAGGAGGAGAGGAGAAGGAGGAGGAGGAGGAGAAGGGGAAGAAGAAGAAGGAGGAGGAGGAGGAGAAGAAGTGGAAGAAGAAGAAGAAGAAGAAGAAGAAGAAGAAGAGAAGAAGGAGGAGGAGGAGGAGGAGGAGGAGGAGGAGGAGGAGGAGGAGGAGGAGAAGAAGAAGAAGTCATCGTTGACGTCAGGTATTTGTGTACTGAGTGATAATAGCCAAGGCATAGTCCATAGTCATATAAAGCGATCATCTTGCTCAGAAAAACATAATCATTGTTTTGTTTTGTTTTTCAGTTTTCCAGCAAATATTCATTGCGGACATAAAACCAGCAACACATTATCTTGTGTCTTATTGGAAATAAATAATGTGCAACACACTACCCAAAAGTAGTTTAATATTCATGCAGAGAGATAATTCAAGAATGCTAATTACAATTGTTACTTAAGCATTAGAACTGCAGAACATGGTAATACCTTGTAAATCACAGCATGTCATTCCTCTGCTCAAATCTCCCTAACGATTTCCATTTCAACTAGAGCAAAAATAAAGTCCTTACAATGGCTTGTAAGTCCCACTTACTTTTCATCTCTCATTTAATTTCCTGCTACCTCACTTTTTCGTTATTCATACTTCTGTTTTGTGGTATTTGCTCTAGCTATACCCTAAAACAACATCTTCACTTACCAGCAAGGCTTATTCCTGCACCACCTTCAACTGCTTGCTCAGTTGTCACCTTCTCCATAAGGTCTGCCCTGACCGCCATAGCATCCCTCTTTTATCCCTAGCACTCCTGATTCCTCAACTCTCCATCTATTTTTTTCTATGACACATCATTTTCTAAAATGTTATACAGATTACTCCTTTATTATATTTTCACCTTTTATCTATCTTCACCTGATAGACTGTAAAAGGGAAAAGTATATTGCCTCTTTTGTTCACTAATAGGAACAATGCCTGACACACAGACTTCAGTAAATATTTGTTGAATTAATGAAGATATAGGCATTGAGACAGGTAAAAAGGAAATGATACCAGAATTCAGAGAAGGAAGAGACCACTTCTGAGCTGGGTTGATTTGATCAGTGAAGTTAAAATTTAGGGTAGAAAAGGAGCAAGGATGGAGAAGATGCTCAGAAAACATGCAGCTGCCCAGATTTCCCTTGGCCTCCTACTGGGTATCTCACTGCTGTTCTCCAGTCCACGGGAGGAAGTGGATAGAGGTGAGGGCCTAGCCCACATGGATATGGGGCACACGCTGCTGAGCAGAGAAGTGGCTGCACATGTACTGCTCCTCTGAAACAAGACTCCTTGCTGGTCTCCTTCTCTTTTTCTCCTTAAAATATTGTTAGAATGCAGAGGTCATTGATTTCTTTTGAAACAATTCCCATACAGGATACAAAATCTCAAACAGTTCCTTAGCCCTTGGCAATACTTGTGTGCAGGTGTTTCATGAGAAGCAGCACATAAGGTGCTGAGATCCAATGAGCATGGGGGAGTGGCACAAGGAGCTTGTGGCACCAAGCACTGTGGCATCCCCTACACTCCAGGAATTACACTCCCTCCTAAATGTCTCCCCCAGCCCGTTGCTAACCTGACTTCTAGTCCTCAGTCTTCAGTAAAATAGGAATTATGTTTTCTCTCTTATATCTGTGATGTGTAAGATAAAAACAAATGACAAAGGCTGGGCACGGTGGCACATACCTGTAATCCCAGGACTTTGGGAGGCAGAGGCGGGTGTATTACGAGGTCAGGAGTTCGAGACCAACCAGACCAACATGGTGAAACCCTGTCTCTACTAAAAATACAAAAATTAGCTGGGCATGGTGGTGTGCACCTGTAATCCCAGCTACTCAGGAGGCTGAAGCAGAAGATTCACTTGAACCTGGGAGGTGGAGGTTGCAGTGAGCTGAGATCACATGCCATTGCACTCCAGCCTGGGCGACAGAGTGAGACTCTGTCTCATAAATAAATAAATAAATACACACACACTCACAAATGCCAGTCCCAAAGACAGAAATTAATATGCAATGAACAAGGTGGAAGAAAGGAAGAATGAGGACTACCTGATAACAACATACAAAAACAAACACAGGCTAAAACAAAAAACAAGAACACTGATGGAGTTGAATAAAAGGTTCACAAATGAAAATAATCCATACACACACACACACACACACACACACACTCACACACAATTCAGAGTAGAGTGTAACAGTTAAGAGTCTTACAGCTAGAAAAAAAAAGAGAAGTAGAGCATGTCAAGTGGAGGAAATGAATCGTGAAAGGAGTAGAGAGAGGAAAGGTATGTTACATCTAAAAACAAATGCTTAATTTGATTAAGTGGGGGAATATTACAAAACTCATGCGTGAAAAATGAAGCATTAATAAATCAGTGTTGGAATAAGAAGCTAAAGAATGTTGCCTTTATTTAGTAGATAGGAAGGTAATGATATGAAATGATCAAATATCTGGAAATATTATTAAGACCAAGGTGTAGAAAGGGTTGAGTGGAAGGAACAATAGGTTTGTCTGATATAAATGATGATGGTGATAACAGAAATGTTAAAGATCAGGCATTCTAAAGTTAAAATGCCATTATCTCAGGTTCAAGAAGGAAACGATCACTATAATGATTAAAAAATCAGCCTATCTGGCCAGGCGCGTTGGCTCATGTCTGTAATCTTAGCACTTTGGGAGGCCAAAGTGGGTGGACTGCCTGAGCACAGGAGTTCGAGACCAGCCTGGTCAACACGGTGAAACCTCATCTCTAGTAAAATACAAAAAATTAGCCAGGCATGGCAGCATGACATGTAGTCCCAGCTACTCGGGAGGCTGAGGCAGGAGAACTGCTTGATCCTGAGAGGTGGAGGTTGCAGTGAGCTGAGATAGTGCCATTGCACTCCAGCCTGGGCAACAGAGGGAGACTATGTCTCCAAAAATAAAAATAAATAAATAAGATAAATAAATAAATAAAATAAATCAGCCTATCCGCCAGCATTTACCTTTTAAGTAAATAAAAAGCAGGGCATATCTGTGTAGTAACTCTGCCACCAGAAAATATATATATACACACACAAATATATATATAATATATATATATATTTTTTTTTTCCTGAAAACCTCACGAGTAGAAAAATCAGATGGAGAAAACACTCACTTGCTGGGAAGAATCTCAGCCAAATTTCCATTTACTAAGAAAGAACACCTGCCATGTTTCCTAAAACCTTCACTATTTAAAATACTCCTTTAGGAATATAGTAAGAGTCTACTTTCTTGGATGAAAAATATAAACACTATCATTTTTTATAGAAAACCTTAAAGTGTTCTGCATCTGTTCCTGGTATTCACAGTGTGATTATAGACTGTGATTTCCCCATTGTGATTCTTCCCTTATGTTACCCAGTGGGCAGAACTTTTATCTTAGAGACTGTCACAAATGAAATACCCAAAGATGTGCAGTGACATAGGTGTCTCCTTGATAGAAAAAAGTTAATATACCAACCCTGTTTACACACACACATCACTCACACCCAATGTCATTTTTACCCAGTACCCAGTTGTTTAAGTATTTTGCTTATACCAAGTATCTAAAATTAGATATTTAAAAAAAAAATTTAGCCCTTATTTACATGCATTAAAAAACACAGTTTTCTCTTCCAGAGGCTGTATATCTCAGCCAATATTTTGAGGTACCTCTAAATACACAGGGAGTTCTTCAAAATTTCTGTATCTAGTTATCAAAATCTGCCTTCATAAATGAACAGATTCTTGAATTATCACAAAATAGATGTTTCTCCACTAAGAGAAGGCTACCTTTTATGAAAGTTGACAGAAATTAAGATGCCCTTTCCATAAGCAAAATAGATTATTTTGGTGAAAAAAAAATCCATAGTGCTTGGGTAGAGGGCATTGTATTCTCTGGAGTTTCTGAGAGTAATAGTCTCCAGTGTGCAACTGAGTGAACAGTCAGTCTTTCTAGTTGCCCGACTGGATATTGTTCTAAACTACAGCTGCTCTATGTAGCACTTCATCCACCAAACACATTTTAACTGTTATTCAATCTGTTCTTAACAATGCAGTCAAAAATGCTGCCATGGCTTGTTTTATACGTTTGTCCTTAAAGACCAGAGCAGAATTTATTAGTCTTTTTAGTACTGTAAAGCAATACTTAGTCTTTAAATTTTCTTGTTCAATCTTCCACCTTTCTCCTGAATTTAAACTCAGTATTTAGCAAATACTATGTTAATGTCCTTCCTGATTAGATAATAGATTTGCAAATAAGAAACATATTCTAAAATTTTAAAAATTAATTTAAAGAACAGCCGGGCGCGGTGGCTCAAGCCTGTAATCCCAGCACTTTGGGAGGCCGAGACGGGTGGATCACGAGGTCAGGAGATCGAGACCATCCTGGCTAACACCGTGAAACCCTGTCTCTACTAAAAATACAAAAATATTAGCCCGGCGTGGTGGCGGGCGCCTGTAGTCCCAGCTACTCGGGAGGTTGAGGCAGGAGAATGGCGTAAGCCCGGAAGGCGGAGCTTGCAGTGAGCTGCGATCCGGCCACTGCACTCCAGTCTGGGTGACAGAGCGAGACTCCGTCTCAAAAAAAAAAAAAAAAAAAGAATGTTACTTGTCCTTTGGCACTGATTTCGCCACTGTCAACTAAACGTATCTTTTTCTCACCTGTCTTTATCAGTCCCTCTCCCCTATTACCTCTCTTTTTCCATATCCTGTAACTCTCTTTTTCACATCTATTTTTCTGTATCCTTTCAGTTTTATATTATAATTATAATTTTAATTTAGGGTCACTGACTTTGTGTAAAAATAGCACATGCAACTGTAGTATTTTTATGTGACCAATGTAGTCAAGCATACCATTAGCAAGGTATTTATTAAATTTCTTCAAAAAAGAAAGGTCTTTGTCTACATGGAGAGTTAACTTCTGCTAAATTATGATTTGATAAAATTATTATTTTTCTACACCTTTAAAGGCTTTTTGTAGTGCTATTTTTAATTATATTTACTTTAATTCAGGAAGTTTTCAAATAATAATGATCCAATTAAAAGGAAGCATTCAGCAAATGTTTTGATATCTTAGTTAAGGCCTATCAACACAATGCTTTAAAATGTTGCTGACTATAATATCATCTTCTAATAGGTTGCCACCTTGTGGTTTTTGAAAAATACAGTTAACACATTTCACACATTGCGTAAATATCCTGCTCTATGTTTTGTTTCCATATTTTTCTCTTAGGTGAAGAATCTAGATAGCTAACGACTCTTAAGAAGTATCTAGGGATCATCTTGAACCCAAAGCATCGCTTTGTGAACATTTAGATTATGTGAATTCAAACTAACAGATTAAACGCCATTCACTTTGAATAGACTCTGGAACATTAGGAGAGTTGGTAGTGTTATTATTTAAAGCAACTGCACATAAAATACACCAATGCATCATTGGTTCTTATGCTCATTCATTACCAATAGTAAATTCTTTCTCACATTTTTTAGTTTGATTCAGATAATTAATTTAGAGGACAGTGACTTTCTTTGCTCATTTTATAGGAATAACAAGTTGTAATTTAATTGGGTAAACAGTCACAAATACAGTACAGGGAAAAACATATACCATGTAATAAAGTTTTCACTCAATTAGAAAAGAGATTTGTCTCATTCATCTCCCAATTTCGCTACAGTTCTAAGCAGAGTGTTCTTCACATAGGCACTCAACGTTACTTTCTAAATTAAAGGTCATGATTTAAAATGCTTAAATTATAACTAGTATGCCTTTCCTGTCAAAGATGTTGGTTTCCAAGACCTAAAATTGTGAGATTTAATGTGAGTAGTTATTGATTTCCCTTAGGAAGAGCAGTCAAACTTGCAATTCTCTGCTCTAAAAGGCAAGACACAATGTACTATTAGCATCTATTATGTGTTAATTAGGATATAGCTCAATTTATCTCATTTATTAAAAATAATAATTTCTAACCAAAAGAACAGTTAAAAAATATTATATATAGCTATATCATCTTGTTAAATATTAGTGATCATATTTTATCTTATACAAATAAAGGATTTTTGCATTCAGCAAAACATTTTAGAAATGCAAAAGTTGTACACAAGAGACTTTTTAAAGTTTCTTCAATTTACTTGTGGTTTACAATAATTTAATGGTCTGCATCATGAAAAACTATCAAAACATATTCTGCTTTTGACCTGCGGCACCTATAACAAAGTCAAATTTCTTATTATGACATCTTATACCTTTCAGGAGTAGTCATGCCTATATAAGCAGCCTTAGTTACTACCACTCCATCATATCTTATGTACCATTCCTACTGAAATAGTTTGAATTTTTCCTAATGTGGCATATTTCATAGCTGTCTGAATGTGAAATTTCCTCTGCTGAATCTATCCACTCCTTCTTGCTTAACTGTAAAACTCCTTATTTTTTAAGACTCACCCCAAGTGTCACCTCCTGTTTGAAGTATTCCCTGAATTTCCTAAATGGAGATGATTATTTATTGCTTTTGGGTGATCTACCACAAATACATCTATTAGTGTATTCAAAGCACTGTAATACTGCTTTATCTTTGTGAATCTTCTACAAGGCTCTTCAAAGAAAGATACTGTGACATGTCTAACTTCACATTTTTTATGTCGAGCATAGTGCCTGACATATGGTAGGTGTTCAAAATATTTGTCGGTTGAATAAAGAATGAATGAATAAATTTTGTTTTATGGATTTGTCATGTATTTGCATTACAGTAATACATTTATTGCATCTGAAGTTAGCAATAACTGAAAAGTAAACTTCATTATAAAACCAAAAACATGTAAAAAATCATTTAAATATTATTTACTTAGCACATGCTTATCAATTATAGCTGCTGTTTGCTCCCACTGAGAGTTTCATGTCTATCAAAACTTCAATTTAGGTAATGGTGTTTCAGTGTGGAACTAAGTGTGGCCTGAATGAGATGATGTTGAAAGATTTTGTCTTCTGGAGCTTGCATTTTAAGTAGAGAGTAAGAAAATCCATAGTTACCCAAACACTCACCTAATTACATTTGTGATAATTTTATGTATGAAATGACACATTGCTTCATATATGTGTTTAATAGGGGAACTAATCTATTTTTATGATGAAAAGTTTTGCAGGAATTTGGGAGATGAATGTACATTTTCTATGTCAGGAGTAGTCGCTTTAATTCCAATTTTAAAATCTCTACAGGATCTAGTTTCTTTTTCACAATTTTAGAATACTTATAATTACAAGTAGGCATTGCAAGTGATGCCACAGATATTAAAAGAATAAGAGACTGCTATGAACAATTACACACCAAGAATTAGAATAACTCAGAAAAATGAAAAAAAAATTCCTAGAAATATAAAAGTTACCAAGACTAAATTTTAAGGAAACAGAAAATCTACATGAACCAGTAACTAGTAAAAAGATTGAATCAGTTAACAAAGTCCTCCCAACAAAGAAAGGCACAGCACCAGATGGCTACACTGGTGAATTCTACCTTACACTTAAAAAATTAACATGAATCCTTCTCAAACTCTTCAAAAAAAATTGAAGAGGGGAAAATATATCCAAACTTTTTTATTGTAGTCAGCCCTGCCCTAATAGCAAAGACAAAGACACCATAAGAAAAGAAAACTATAATCCAATATCTCTTCTGAACATGGATGCAAAAATCCTCAACAACATGATAGTAAGCCAAATCTAGCAGCATGTTAAAAAAAAATCATATACCGCGACCAAGAGGAATTTATTCCTGGAATGTAACAATGGTCAAACGTACACAAATCAATAAACGTAATATATCACATTAACAGAGCAAAGAATACAAGTCACATTATTGTATCAATGAATGCAAAAAAAAAGTATTTAAATGTATTTGACACCATTTCATTATTGAAAACTCTCAAAAACAACTAGGTGTATAAGAAATTTACCTCAACATAATAAAGACCGTATATGAAAAGCCCATAACTAACATCATACTTAATGGTAAAAAACAAAAAGCTTTCTTTATAATCAGGAAGAAGGTAAGGATATTCACTCTCTCCACTTCTAATCAAAATACTACCGGAAGTCCTAGACAGAGGAATTAGGCAAGAAATAGAAATAAAAGGCATCCAAGTCAAAAAGGAATAATTAAAATTGTCCCTGTCTGCAGATGATAAAATCCTAAATGCGGAATAACATAAAGACTCCATGGATCACACTGAGATGTCATCTTGCCCCAGGTAAAGTGGATATTATCAAGCAAACAAAAAAAAAAGGAGAAAAGGGAACTCTTACACATTCTTCGTGGGAATGTAAGTTGGTCAAGGCATTATAAACGATAGTAGGGAGGTTTCATTAAAAAATGGAAAATAGAACTATATAAGATCCAGCAATCCCACTGCTGGGTATATATCCAAAAGAAAGAAAATCGGTATATCAAAGGGATACCTGCACTCTCATGTTTATTGCAGCAGTATTCACAATAGCCAAGATACGGAATCAACCTGTGTCCATCAGTGGATGAATGGGTAAGGAAAATATGATATATATGACAATGGAGTACTATTCAGCCATAAAATTGAAATCCTGTTATTTGCAGCAACATGACTGGAACTAGAGGATGTTACGTTAAGTGAAATGAGCCAGGCATAGAAAGTGGATATTGCATATTCTCATGTATATGTGTAAGCTAAAAAAGTTGATCTCATGGAGGTAGAGAGTAGAATGATGGTTACCAGAGGCTGAAATAGATGACTTGGAAGGCAGGGAAGAAGAGAGGTTGGTTAATGCGTTCAAAAATACAATTAGAAAGAAAGAATAAATTTTGATGTTTGATAAGCAGGGTGACGAGTTAATGATAATTTATTGTATACTTTAAAATAATGAGAAGAAAGATTTGAAATGTTCCCAACATAAATAAATGATACATGATTGAGGTTATGAATGATAATTCAATTACCCTGATTTGATCACTACACATTGTATACATGTACAAAAATATCACATGTATCCCAGAAATATGAATAATCATTATTTATCAGTAATGTTGAGGAGACTCCACTAAAAAAAAAAAAAAACTGTTAGAACTAAACAATGAATCCATGAAGTTGCAAGATACAAAATTAACATACAAAGAATCAGCTGCATTTCGAGACCAGCCTGGTCAACATGGTGAAACTACGTCTCTACTGAAAATATAAAATGAGCTGGGTGTGGTGTAGAGTGCCTGCAATCCCAGTTACTTGGGAGGCTGAGGCAAAAGAATCGCTTGAACCCAGGAGGTGGAGGTTGCAGTGAGCCAGGAACATGCCATTCCATTCCAGCCGGGGCAGCAAGAGCGAAACTCCTTCTCAAAAAAATAAAAATAAAAAAAAATAAGCTACAAAATGGCAACGAGAAAAATTACAGAAGACACACAAATAAATAGAAATACATCCCATTTTTATGGATTAGAATATTTAATAATGTTAAAATGTCCATACTACACAAAACAACCTACAGATTCAATTTGATGCTTATCAAAATCTGTGACATGTTTTTCCACAAATAAAGTACTAAGATGCATATAGAACCACAAAAGATCTTGAACAACCAAAGAATTCTGGAGCAAGAAGAACAAAAGTGCTGGGGTCCCACTTCTTGATTATATATTACAAAGATAGAGTTACCAAAACAGTGTAGTACTGGATAAAAACAGATATACAGACGAGGAGGTGATGAACCTGGAGGACATTACACAGTAAAAGAAACCAATCACAGGAGGATAAATACTTCATGATTCCACTTCCATGGCAAATCTAAAATAGTCAAACCCAAAGAAGTGGAGTAGAATGGTGGTTGTCAGGGGATAGGGAAAGGGGGAAATGAAGAGCTGTGGTTCAATGGGTATAAAGTTTCAGTTATGCAAGATGAGTAAGTTCTAGAGATCTGTTGCATGGTATTGGACTTACAGTTAATACAATATTGCACACTTAAACATTTGTTGAAAAGGTAGATTTCACATTAATTATTCTTACTCAATAACAAAAAAAACTTGTAAACTCTTGTGAAGTCATTAAAACTTTATCCATATAATTTTGTAATTGAATTGAAGTAATACTTCAAAATTTTAATAAGACAATGTTTCATTTGAGAAAGTTGCTATAATATATACATACTCACAAAACATTTTTTAATTAATATAAACTTGTTCTTAACCTTTTTGAATGGCACATGATATTATTTTTACCTGTGTATTCAAGATGAAATCCTGCAGCAGAAACACTGATGTCTGATTGAAAATTTAGATATAGATTATTAGACGTACTATTCAAAAGATGGGGTATTGTTGTTCCTGAAATGATATATGAGAAAGCAAGTCAATGGCCATTAATAAGTACTATAATAAAATTAAGTAAGTTTACTAATCAGTCAATAGATTACCACTAAAAATATGCATTAATCAAGCTGTTTTTTTTTTTAAAAAGTAGAAATATTTTTTCACAATCCTCTTTCAATATACTGTTCCTATTTCCAAGAAGACAGACCACTTGAGATGGCTTTAGATTGCTTCCTAAAAATAGGTAGGAGCAAAAAGAGCTGGTGAAAGTTAAAGCTATACGTTTGACATGTTCACCGAAAATAAACGTTGAATTTCGTGTGGATTTCAGTATTCTGTGCATGAGCTGATAATAAACAATAAATACACATATATGTAAAGTTAATCTTGTTAGAAACATGAAAGTTTGCAATGATTGCTTTCAAAGAGGTTATTACTGTGTATTCTCTCTGCTTTCCAATGTTTTTTGAAGACTGTGCTATACCAGAGGTTTCTGACTTTCAAAATGATAACCAGTTTTAACTGCCTCTATGTTACCAGATTTGTGAACTAATTAAAAAGAAACACAAAATATGAATAAAACAGTTTGCAAACTAAAAAGGAATAAATAATAAACAATTTTGAACTTTGCACGTGATTTTTATAGTATAGTAACAACTTTGTATGAGTCAGATAATATAGTCATTGATTTGCTTTTAATAATGAATTAAAGTTAGACAGCTAGATAGATAGATTATTCTATACCAGGTCAAGTGTCTTAATGTTTCTTAAACTCTGACAGCAAAGCTGGTAGTCAGTTTTCAAAAAAATTCCAATTATGAACTACTGTTATTCTTGTCTTTCAGCAAATGCATTATAACGATATTTTTCTGGACTTCTGAAGGAGATCAAATTTATTAAGTTATTGAGTTTGAAAATATAAAGTATCTGCTTGAAACAATTATTTCTAGAGTTTGCTATTGAGCAAATAGTTTAAGATTTTTGACTCCAACTCTAGCAGTTTCAAATGGCAAGCATGAAAATAAGTAAGCGTTAATTCTACATTTTAAGACAAAGTTCAACAAGCATATGAGTTGAGATCATTAAAAATATTTCTTTATAAGCAACTGGTTTCTTTACATTTGCTTTGCACAACTTTGTGGACCTCACCCCTGATGTCTTCTATGAAAGAACACAAAAGATTTACTACAGAGCACACACTTGCTTTTTTCCTGACCATAGTGTGATAACGGCAACCACCGAAGACAGGAATAAACAGAAACTTAAAAGATCATTCCACCTGCCTTGACTCTCTCAGAGGATCTTACTGATTAAGAGCTCTAGTTCTAGAGTCACACCAGCTGGGTCCCAATCTCATTCTAACATTAGTTGTACAACCTCAGGCAACTTAATCTCGCTAAGCCTCAATTACCTACAGGTTTGCTAGAAAGATCAAATAAGGAAATGCATGGCAAATGCCACACAGAGCTAGCACTTAGTGATCAACAGGTGTTATTTATCACATATTATCGTTACATTATGATTTTTAAAGTATTACAGATGGGTGTGGTGGCTCATGTAATAATCATGGGATCACAATCCCAGCTAATCAGGAGGCTGTAAGACAGGAGGATCTCTTGAGACCACAAGTTGGAAATCAGCCTGGGCAACATAGCAAGACCCCAGCTCTAAAGAAAACAAAATAAAATAAAAATTAATTGAGGTTGTGGCATGTGACTGTAGTCCCAGCAACTCAGGAAGTTGAAGCAGATAGATCACTTGAGCCCAAGAATTCAAGGCTGCAGTGAGCTGTGATTGCACCACTGCACTCCAGCCTGGGCAATAGAGCCAGACCCTGTCTCTAAAAATGCACACAACAAAATTAATAATGATACTAATAAAGTATTACCTAACCTATTATAAGTAAAAGTATACTAAACTTGTGTGGGATTTTTCTAAGACTTCTATCTAAATCTATATTGCTCATGCCTAAATCAAATCACTCCTGCTCCAGATATTTCTTTCTTTTCCTCATTGGTGATGATAAATAATGGGTTCCGCTACTACATTTAAACATCTCTTAAAAGCTTAAAGTCATTCAAATTTATTTCAGCATATCTGAATTGAATAAGCTAATCAGTTAGCTATGTTTATATTTCTAGAGTTTAAAAAGTATAATAGTAAAAAATTAACAAAGTAAAACTTTTTATTTCAACTTCTATATGCAAAAGCTTTTGAAGTATTGCATAAATTACCTTTTAAACCTCAATAAATCTGGCTGGGTGTTGTGGCTCACACCTGTAAACTCAGCAGGTGTGATCACCTGCTTGCCAAGGCAGGTGGGTCACCTGAAGTCAGAAGTTCAAGACCAGCCTGGCCAACATAGTGAAACCCCATCTCTCCCAAAAAATATAAAACTTAGCTGGGTGTGGTGATGCACATCTGTAATCCCAGCTACTCTGGAGGCTGAGACAGGTGAACCGCTCAGACCCAGGAGTCGGGGGTTGCAGTGAGCTGAGATCTCACCACTGCACTCCAGCCTGGGAGACAGAGCGAGACTACATCTCAAAAAATAACAACCTTAATAAATTTAACAGGTTGTAAAAACAAGTCCACATCTTACATAAAAAATAAGACTTTTATTATGTTTCTTTCTGGTCTTGTTACACATGTATATACTAATTTTATATAATTTTATTTATTTCATAGAAATAATTCTGTATTCTCTTTATTCTCACTTAACAGTACCTTGTAGCATTCACCTGGTTATTTTCATGACTTCATAGCACACAATTCAAAGCACAGTCTAATTTTTAATTATTATTGCTCATCCTTTTAAGGAAAAGAGCATGCATACTATTCTTGAACCCCAACTCAGCTGAAAATATTATCAGTAATATAAAACCATCAATAAATAATTAGACAAATATATAAAGAATTAAGAATATAATAAGGTTTTAAATATCAATGTTGATATCATCTTTAAATCTTTTAAACTTCAGTCCTTGTATCTTTGTGTATAGTTTGTAAAAAGAAAATTAAAACCACCAAGTAAGAGTTGTAGGTAGCGCTTTAATTTTGTTTATATTCTTAATTATACTGTATTTTAATTAAGCTCAGCTCTCTTATTTACCTGAATAGCTTCCAAGTCTTGGAGCATTGTTGTCTCCCCCATCATAAAAGTCCAGAGAATCCCAATTATGTTCTGTAGCAAAGCTAACAACTTGTACCTGTGAAATAATAATTACAGGTAAGAATAGACATTTCTAACCAGATACACATAACTATAGTCCAACAATCTCTTGGAAAAGAGAGTTCAAATCCTGGACCACATAATTGTGGCCCTTCATAGAAGGTTTTTAATAGAACTGATTTTTTTCCATTATTGTACTGGCTTACACAAGCTGATTTTTATACAGAAAGGCCTTGGAAGCACCTACCAATGTTCACTGTGGGCATAACCAGAGTAATGTCTGTCACTATCTCAGAACACGCTCTTTTCAAAAGCTTTGAGCTAATCTTATGAATCAGTGCCTGGAATCTCAAATCATTTTCAAAACAATTGGTTAATTTTTATGTATATGTCATTGATTTGAGTTTCCTAGCTTTCTTGTAGCTATTAGGAAAAACCAGATTTGTGTTCTACAAGTCTATAGGAGCTTATAATAAACCTTTTTAAAACCAAGTTTATTTCTGGATACTTTTAAATTATCCTTTCCTTGCATAAACTTTGCTCAATGTCTTCTCTTCCTTTATTTAAAAAATTTTAACATGCATATTTTTAACAAGTCTCAGTATGGATGAGGAAAAATGACATTTTGTAATTAATTCAAATGCATGTTTTAAAATTTATTTTAATGAATAGAGTTATAGCAACTAATTCACAGTTGAAGGTCCTTAAAGTTGAGAAGGGAAATACTGGGGAGATTTAATTCTCTCCTGTCTATTAAATTTTATTTAAAGAAAGAGGCATGTGTTACTTTATTTCACATCACTTGGCACAGCTTGAGTTTTTGCAAGAACCCACAGGACCCTCACAACTGTGGATACTATTTTGCTATTTCTTTATTAATTTTTATAGTTTTAGAGGAAGGAAAGGAATAGCTTTATTAAAAGTTTTTTTAAGCTAAAAATCTGTTAAAAACGTAGGCACTGTACTCATTCACTAAATAATTACAACAATTTCACTCAATAAAATTTATTATCTGCAAAGTAGCCCATCATTATTCTTCCATACAAGTGAATACTGGTGCCTGTTTCCAGGGGTGAGTGCCACATGGCAATAGATACCCTGCCTGTATGATTGGCATCAGGCCCAGTGGCAATGTTCTAAGACAGGAAGAAGACTAGAAGTAAAGCTGTGTAATTGTAATATAACTGCTACCTCCTTAAGCAATTATAAATTCCCTCTTCATGTCTAAAATTTTCTTTCCTTCAATTCAGGGGAAGAAAATATTGCATTCAGCTTTTTAAAAAATGTGAAGATTCACGCAGGAGTTGACATTTCGGCTAAGCTGAAGATATTGAGCTGAAGGAAATTATTGAGTGTCTAACAATGTAAAAGGAATCATCAAATCATGAGCTAGATTTAGTGGACCATGAGTAATCTTATTTAGTCACAGGGGAGGGTATTTACATAAGAAGAAATACACATGCAAAGTTAGAGAAATAATAAAAAGTTCAAAAGAGTAGAGCTTAGTAGCTAAATACAAGAGAACTTAGAATCAAAGAGCCTAGGTTTGCAACTTCCTGGCTCCTTCTCCTCATTGGCATGCCACTAAAGGAAAGTTGTTCATCTTTCTGTACTTCAGATTATTTAAATAAATTATTGTCATAAGGGTATCTAATACATAGATTCATTATAAAAATTCAATTAGTTAATTCGTATAAGGTGCCCAGCATGTAGTAATGACTCAATAAATCTTAGCTAAGAGGAAGATCAGGGGAGAAACTCAATAAAAATCTAAACACTAGCATAACAACTATGCGCTTCAAGACTTAGTGATACCTTCAGTTTTCCAATGAAGGTTTCAGAAGTCTCGGAGGAAGAACATGATTAGGACTGTGCTCTAGGTACAGCACTGCATTGGGTGAAGAAAGTAAAAGTGAAAAGACAATTTCAGTATCTATTTCAGTAATATTTCAATATGTATTGCAGTAAAAAACAATGAGAGACTGAAGTTTATTGGAGGCAAGTGTAGTAAAAATGGGAACCCAGATGTTACATGTGTTGCTGTAGAGAAAGTTATTAAATTTTGTGTGATTCGAATAGGGGAGGAAGTGAAAGGAAAAATTTGAGAAAAAATTATTTTCTTTTCTGAATTATTGAGAGTAGTGGCATGTGGTTAACATGTGGTAACAAGAGCAAAAATGTAGACATCGCCAGGAAAATCTATTACCTCAGTGGGAGAAAGAAAGTCAGTTTACTTCTGGATACACATGTCTAGTGTATATAGCTGAATAATGCCTTCTGAAGACACCGGGTTCTGATCTCTGGAACCTCTAAATATTACCGTATATGGAAAAGGGTCTTTCAGATGAGCTTAATTTAAGAATCTTGAGAGAGAGGAAAAGAGTCAGAGGGAGACTCGACACTCATAGAAGAGAAGACAATGTGACCACGGAGGCAGAAATTGGAGTGATATGGCCAGAATCCAAGAAATTCCAGCAGCCACTAGAAGCTAGAAAAGAATAGGGAAGAGATTCTCTCATTCTTGAGACCCTGAAGTGGTCAGGGACAAGGTAGGAGAGGTTCTGCCAGGATCTCAATTTCAGTGCAGTAAAGCTGATTTTGGACTTCTGGCCTCCACTGCTATGAGGAAAAAAATAAAATAAAATCTGTTGTTTATAATGATAAAACTCATGGTAATTTGTTACAGCAGCCAGAGAGCTATAATATAATTTGCCACTGGGATTTGAGGTACATATTTTTATTATGCCAAACTACATTCACAGAGTGTAGAAGAAGAATTTGGCCAGAAGAACTGGCAGACAATGCTGTGAGATTTGTTAAGGGACTCAAATAAATGATTGAGTACTCATTATGACAGAAGACACGTGAAAGCCAACTAGAGACTTTTTTTTTCTTTTTTTGAGACAGAGTCTCGCTCTGTCTCCCAGGCTGGAGTGCAGTGGTACCATCTCCGCTCACAGCAAGCTCCACCTCCCGGGTTCACGCCATTCTCCTGCCTCAGCCTCCCGAGTAGCTGGGACTACAGGCGCCCGCCACCTCGCCCGGCTAATTTTTTTGTATTTTTAGTAGAGACGGGGTTTCACTATGTTAGCCAGGATGGTCTTGTTCTCCAGACCTCGTGATCGGCCCACCTGGGCCTCCTAAAGTGCTGGGATTACAGGGGTGAGCCACAGCACCCGGCCCAACTAAACATTTTAAAAGAGGTAATTATTGACTCACTGTTCAGAGTAACTTTGCATTAGATATAGTTGTCCATCATGGCAATGGAATACCTTTATGAGGTAATGAATTTCCAATCATTAAAACTAGGCATCTATCATTATAACTGTTCAAATTCCATTTTACTTCAGATTACATAAAATCATGATAATCATCCATAAATTGATACAATAATGTAACCAACATATTTCCCCCATGGTTAATTACATATTTCCCTTTTCCTGATAACTATCACTGTTAATTTTGAATGCAGCCCCATTGAAATTCTCCAACAGATCCTGCTAATATAAACAAACAAACAAATGAATCTACTCTTTGCCACAAAGAGTGGGAAATTATCATATAATATTAATTTAACAAATTAATCTGTTTGTTGAGGTAATTCCCAAAGAATGTTCAATTATTCTATATTATTGTAATTTTTCAGCATTCCAAATGTTTCTTCTTCTCCCCTCTTTTCAACAATGATAACCCCACTTTATCTCATATATGATTTATTGAATATTCATATAATTCTTTATTCACACACATATTTGGCCCAACAGAGAAAAATATTAAACATTGCTTTAAACCTAGTGCAGTAGCCAGGTAGCTCTTAGGTAAATTTAATGAAGATTCAAATATAAGTCATATATTATATATATGTGTGTGTGTGTGTGTGTGTGTGTGTGTGTGTTACGAGTTTCTATAACTCAGTGATATGTCTAAAACTAGCATCCATATAAGTGGTCAATTAGAAAGAAGTCCTTGATAGCTGTTTTTAGTGTGTTTGCAATTAAAACCCAAAATTTTTACACACTATATGTTTGCTAAACGCTCTGCTAAACTCAAATTTTGTTTTCTAAAGTACAGTCAAGAAACAAAGTCCTTCCTCAGTGGAAGATTTTAGTGTTATTCATATGTGTCCAGTTTTGAATAATGTTTGCCTAGGATAAGTGATATATAACATAGTTTTTCTGCAGACATCTTAGTAGTTCCTTATGCCTGCTAACTCTAAAATAGTCAAAACTCCATTTGTGCAAGTATTCATTGATTCGTTCTAAAAATATGTACTGAGAATATACTGCCAGGCACTGTGCAGTATATACTTCCAAGAACTGTACTAGCTGACAGAATGGACTTGACACTGTCCTCATGAGCTTACAGATAATTAGTAGTAACATTAAAATGTGATGGGTGTTATGATAAATAAATTCCAGGGAACTGTGAGAACATACAGCAGAACTTAACCTTGTCTCAAGTTCGTGGAAGGTCTTCCACAGAAAATGTATTTAAGTTGAGACAGAAATGTCGAGTAAGAAAAAGCAAAATAAAAGGAGATCATAGAGAGTGTTGGCAGAAAGAACAACATGCACAAAGGGTCCAGAGGCAAAAGAATGCTAGGTTTTTATAAGGAGCTGAAATAGTGCAGATAGAATAGTTACAAAATAAGGACAGAGCACAATGGCATAATCAATAGTGTCGAAGGATTTAAGGAGATTGGAGACAACTGAGGTATTATATATAAAAAAATGATAGTATTAGATTTTTACTTTCAGATGGTTACTCTACTAGATGTACAGGAGATAGACTGGAGGAGAATAAGAACCTGAGACAAGGATGACGCTACCTGATCTTGGGTAGTAAAAGTGTGGATGGAGGGAAATAGACTTGTTTAAGAGATTTATGAAAGACAGACCTGACAAATTTCATTGTACTGAGTTAAGAGTCAGAGAAGAATTAACATTTCTGGCTTGTGTAACTTAATGGATGAGGAAGTTGTTCTGAGAAAGAGAACACTGAGAAAGTTCTATAGTTTTGAGAAGATTCTATGAAGTCAGTTTTAGACAGGTTGAATTTGACAAGCCATCAAGAAGTTTAGCTGAAAATGTCCAGTAGGCAGTTGGATATATGTTCTGCAGCTTAAGTGAGAGGTCTGGATTAGATATTTAGGTCTGGATGTCATCATTTATTCAGCCCCTCATTCAAAAATATGTTTTCTGATTTTCCATTATGGTTTAGGTCTGGACACTTCTAGCACATGAAAGTAGCTGAAGCCATGGAATTAGACAAGGTCCCAGAGAGAATAAAGTGAAATGAACAAAGGCCACAGAATCTCATAAACACTAATATTTGAACAATAGATTGAGTTGGAAGAGGAGACCAGGTAGGAGTTACAGAAGTAGAAGCTACAGATGTAGAAGAGAAAACAAAACAAAATCCAAGAAAATATTGGTCTCCTAGGATCTAAGGAGACAAAAATAGTCTATTAGGAATCAGGGGAGGAACAACAAGATAGAGAGCTGCTGACAGAGCAAGAAAGATGAACCACACAATGGATTTAATCACATTTAGATCTTCACTATGAGATTGGCTCTATTAGAGTATTGGGTGCTGAAGCCACATTGCAGTGGATCAAAAAGAGAAGATGAAAACTAAATAAAAAATGCCAGGATTTTCATAATTTTAAGATAAGATAGAAATAAGTAAGCTAATGTTAATATATAGATGCTCTGGAATAACCTTCAGAAGATTACAACTAGATGATGTGGTAAAATTTCTATGAAGGTTCTAAAGATATCATATCATTTCAGATCCTCTGCATAAGCTGGAACATGGGCAATCCCAAAATCCTTACTATTCTACTATAATAAGATAGGGTTGATTAGTTATCTTCAAATTTTACAAATTGTCTATAAACTAGCCAGAATGTAAGTATGCATCTATAATCTTTGGATGCCCTTAAAACTCTGAAAATGTACATTCTTTAGGTTTTGTCATTGGTTTGCTGGCATATTTTACTCCCAATGCCTGTCAAGTAATTTTTAAAACATCTGAACAATTATAAATCCATGAAGCTGATTATTTTTTACTAAAAAATATGCTTCAATGTCATTTCATTATAAATGCATTGTGTCTTGGCTAATTTTTCCACACTCACATATGTCTCAAGTTTCTAAATAAAAACTCTACAAATCAATTAGAGAAGTAATAAAGTTATATCTGTGAAGGCTAGATAATGTAATATTTATGAAGCATAATTGCCTTTCATAGAATATATATACTGATTCTGCAGTAAAATATTACCAATTCATCCAGAAAAAGATATATCTTTATGTAAAACAGAATAACTGACCAAATAGCAGCCCCCAAAATAGGCATAATTCAACTAACAGGACAGTTACTGTTGATTACCTGTTTTTAAAGAGCATCCTCCTTCCTTGCTAACAGAGACCTGGTTTAGTTCAATTAAGTGAGAGATGTGTGCATCATAGGAGGCTGCACTTTTTGCTTACTCCTGATATGTAACACTGTTTTATTTGAGCCAAATCATAGTAAATCTTTGGTTGGTGCCCATTGTATAGGTCAGGAATGGATATGATTACAATCTTGGTCAATAAAACAGGAGGGAAAGTCTGCTGGCAGGTTTCCTGAAAAGTTTTCTTAACCACTGAAATGGTACATAACATAGGGCCATTCTGTTTTAGCTGCTGGCCATTGCTATGTGGGGCTGTTACGCCTAGAGCTTTTGCAGCCACCTCAAGACCTCAGGAGAAGGTGTCTGAGAACTAAAACCAACAGGCTAAGCATGGCAGAACAGAGCGATGGAAATAACCTGGGTGAGGAAAGACACAATTGAATCCCTGAAATAATGTTTAAATCTGCTTACCTCAAGATCCCGTGTTATATGGGGGTAATACATATTTTTGTATTGCTTATGCCATCTTGAATTGGCTTTCTGTTAATTCTATGTGAAAAACATTAATAACAAATATCTTTCTATTCATTTCAACCATGTCAGTCAAAACCACTTGCTAAACTTTTAGAAATAATGTTCATTCTGTCATCTCTGAAAAGATTAACTACAAACATATAATGAAAAGAAGAAAAACTTAAATATTATTACTTGAATGCCAGCTCCCTCTGGCACTGTGATCTTCCACACACAATTCAGATTGTTGTCATAGGGCTCAGGGTATCCAGGTGACAAAATAGTCCCTTTGCGCTTAGTTAAAAATCCACCACAGGGCACTAAAAATAAAGCAGTCCAAGAGAGGGAGTTAATTCTAATGCAAAGGATTAAAAAAGAGTAAAGGTCAGAGATAACATCTTAGACAGATACTAGACTTGCAAATCAAATCATACTGTTTTTCAAAACTCATAAAAGCAATGAAAATTAAGTTTTTGTATACCATGAAAATGTTAAAAAATAATTAGCATTAATGGATGACCTTTGAATGGCATATCTAAAAATCATACAATTAACTCAATAACAGCATATTATTTGCATTATATTACTAGAACATGCATTGACTAAATTTGCCTTAAAAATAGTTCATTTCCAGATAAATATTGTCTTGAATTTTTTAAAAAAATTATTTGATACTTTCTCCTTCCTGCATTCTTTGAGGAGTAACAGCATCCACTGAAAAGTAATGAGGATGATGATAACAATTATGATCATAACATTTATATAGAGCCTACTATATGCCAGGCACCCTTCTAAGTACTTTACATATTTTAACTCATTTAAGCCTTCCAACAACTAATGAGATATAAATAAGTATTCTCCACATTCAACAGCTGAGGCAATCAAATGGAGTCATTAAGAGATTGTCTTGCCCAAGATCACATATTAAGAGATGAAGCTGGCCAGGTGCAGTGGCTCACGCCTGTAATCCTACCACTTTGGGAGGCTGAGGTGGGAGGCTCACAAGTTCAGGAGTTCAAGACCAGCCTGGCCAATAGAGTGAAACCCCATCTCTACTAAAAATACAAAAAATTAGCCAGACGTGGTGGTGGGCGCCTGTAGTCCCAGCTACTCGGGAGGCTGAAGCAGGAGAATCACTTGAACCCAGGAGCCAGAGGTTGCAGTGAGCTGAGATTGCACCACTGCACTCCAGTCTGGGAGACAAAGTAAGACTCTATCTCAAAAAAAAAAAAAAAAAAAAAAGATGAAGCTGAGATTTGAATCCTGGCAGTTGGAGCCAGAGTCCATGTCCTTAGGTGGAACTGAAGATACTTGAAGTGGTCCCAGTTCAGTTACTGCCATTCTAACTACTACAAGAAAGAATATGTATGCAGACTTACTCAGAAGTCAATAAAGACTTCAATCATTTTTAGAAGGTACTAGGCCAAAAGCAAAATTCTCATGCCATTAATAGAATCACCTTGATTTTGGTCATGACCTAACTCATAACTCTTAAATTCTGTGTGACTTTGAGCTGTTCTTTAAACTCTATGAAACACAGATATGTTACCTGTGGAATGGTAATGCTATTGTTTCTAAAAGGCTTTTGTGAAAAATACAAAGAAACTAGAATGTACATAAGAAACTAGAACACTGCTTGAAACACAGTTAGAACTCAATAAATCATATTTCCTTTTGCTACAACTATTATTTTAGGTTCCAATGGTACTGTGTTCCTGGGGAATTTGTCCTAATATGGTTATAAATGATGAGATATAAGGAACATATCTTTTGTAATAATTTTTTTTAAGTGAATTACAGATTTGTGCCACTTCCAAAGACAAATGCAAACACCAGGGCAATTACTCAAAAAAAAAAAAAAAAAAAGAAAAGAAAGAAAGAAATAAAGAAAAAAAACTGTTGCAAACTTTTTAAAATAGTATGACAATATATTTTTAAAGAAACTCTCGGCCGGGCGCGGTGGCTCAAGCCTGTAATCCCAGCACTTTGGGAGGCCGAGACGGGTGGATCACCAGGTCAGCAGATCAAGACCATCCTGGCCTACACGGTGAAACCCCGTCTCTACTAAAAAATGCAAAAAACTAGCCGGGCAAGATGGCGGGCCCCTGTAGTCCCAGCTACTCGGGAGGCTGAGGCAGGAGAATGGTGTGCACCTGGGAGGCGGAGTTTGCAGTGAGCTGAGATCCGGTCACTGCACTCCAACCTGGGCGACAGAGTGACACTCCGTCTCAAAAAAAAAAAAAAAAAAAAGAAAAAAAGAAACCCACTTAGTTGTGTTTTCTTACAAATCTCTGTTAATGGGTTATATACAAATTATGTTTAAATTAGTCAAAATTAATTTAGCCCATTTAAATAAAAAAACAGCAGTTTTGCATGATTCGAGAATGGCATGCAATAGACAGAAGAAGAAATTTAAAATATTCACCCAAAAAATAGAACAAAAAAAATGTAATTGATGAAGTGTTGATCCTGCCAATTAAAAAAAAAAAAAATACTTATAGATGCTCGTCCTCTCCATCCCCACCATCCCCACTGCCACAACCTTTCCTCGTATATATATATATATATAATATATATATTTTTTTTTTCTGAGTTACAACATTAATCACATAAACGGCCTCCCTATGGCTGGTAGTTTTCCATGCACTATATTTTTTAAATTACTGTCAAAATTATCTTTCTAAATTAAAATACGACATGTTGCTTCTCTGGTGAAAATCCTTAAAAAATTTCCCCATTGTCTGAATTCACAACTCACCGATAGTTTCTTTTTCCTTTTTGCTTTTTTTTTTTTTTTTTTTTGAGACAAGCTCTGGCTTTGTCGCCTAGGCTGGAGTGCAGTGGTGTGATTACAGCTCACTGCAGCCTCAAATTCCTAGGATCAAGCAATCCTCCCAACTCAGCCTACAGAAGAGCTAGTACTACAGGTGTGTAACATCACACCCAGTAATTTGTGCATAGATATTCAGCTAATTTTTATGTAGCTAATTTGTAGAGACAGGGTCTATGTTGCTCAGGCTGGTCTTGAATTGCTGGCCTCAAACAATGCTGCCTCAGCCTCCCAAAGTGCTAGGATTATAGTCACGAGTCACTGTGCTGGGCCTACAGATAAACATAGTTAATTGTATTCGTCTCTGACTTCATCTCCAGGCTTATATGTAACTATAATTTCCCAACTCCTCATCATCCTAATCCCCCATCCCAGTCCAGCCTTCTAAACTAATATGCTCCCTTATTGCTGTCACTTGATCTGTCCTCTCACCTAGCTAACACCTACCATCTATGGATTTTCAGTGTGAATGTTACTTCTTCAACCCTTTGGAATTTTCCTGTGCTAAGTTCCTATAGTTTCCCATAGCACCAACTGTTTTCCTGTACAATTTTATCATACTATGCTTCCATATTATTTTTATGTTAGTCTCTTGCAATAGACTCAAGTCTGAGCAAACAAGGTCACCTTTTTGCCTGAAAGTCTGTTTGTCAAGATTCTAACTCTTCTCCTTCTTTGCATTATAAATTTTCTTCCATGTTGCTGCAGTGACAAGTTATCTCCTCTTCCTCCATCTTCTCTTTCATGCATTGCATCAGGCTTTTGTCCTCACTGCTCTAGTGAAATGACCGTGTCAAAGTCACCAGAATATTAATGTTGTAATATGATCAATCCTTAACTTGTATTTTACTTAATCTATGAAAAATTAGTTCTCACTGTTGATCACTCCATCTGTTTTGAGCCTTTGTTTGCTTGACCATCAGAACACCATACTCTCCTGGTTTTCTTCTGTATTATTGGCTGCAGATTTTTTTTTTTTTTGTAACTCAGTCTCCTCTTTGTAACTTTGTCCCAGGCCATATTCTGTCTTCTAATCACCGTCCCCCCTCAGTGATAACATACACTTCCATGTCTTCTACATGCTCTGACTACCAGATGTTTATCTCTAGTTGTGATTTCTGTGAGTTTTGCAATCATATGTCTAATAAGTATCTCAAAATGGATATGTCCAAAATAATAACTTTGAAATTCTTCCTCATCCACACTCTCTTTCATCTCAGGGAATGTCACTGCCATTCACTCAGTTCTTAGGCATAAACCTAACATTCATCTCGATTTATCTTTCTTGCATTCAAGTTTACATTTACATCTATTCTCAATCTATCAGTAACAGCTCCACCTTAAAATTATATCTCAAAGCTTACTAATTCGTATCACTGTGACCATTATCTTCCTATCCAAATCACATTACTTTTCCCCTCCATTACCTTGATAGGCTTCTAATCAGTCATACTGGTTCTACTCCACATCTCCCTACACTAACTACAGTGATTTCTTAGAAACCGATTAAGATCACATCACTCCACAGCTCAATATATTCCCATACTAGTTAGAAAAATTTCAAACTCACCATGGTCTTCAAGGATCCATGTGACTTGGCCCTCTGCTCTGCCTCTCTAAACTCATCACCTATCACTCTTTGCTACCATTTACTGTGTTCCAGACACTGTGGCTTGAACATGTCAAGATCTCTCTCCCCTCAACAGTTCATACACTTGCTCACCAACAAGAAAGACTTTTATTCATCCCTCCCTTTGTTCATTTTATTCAGGTTTAAAATGGCAGCATGCTCTGGATGTCTGGTAACTCCAGCTCCTGTTTTATTTTTTTCTACAGCATTACCACTCCCCAAAAGAAAAGAATGTATTTCTTGATGACGTTTATCCTCCTCCACTAAAATGTAAAATGTAAATGCAGAATGTAAGGACAAAGATCTTATATTCTTATTCAAAACTATGTCACCAGTGCTTAGAATAGTGTTGGCATGCAGTAAGCACTCAATAAATTCTTGATGAATAAATCACTGAAAAACTTATTGTGTATCTGTATATATCTTATGCTTTCAAATTACCTCTTTATCATTCCTGCATCATTCCTATCTCCCAGTATTTTCCTAAACAAGCCATATTTGTCTAATTCTACGTCAATCATCTTTATTTATTTACCAACAAAATATACTATAGAAAAATTAGCAGATATGCAATACCATATACAGAATGTTTTACATTTGACTCTCATGTATATTACTTAATCTAACATTTGCATCCTGTTTTTAAAAGATATATGATAAATTCCTGTGCTGATCAGTATTCAATATAATATGTGGATTAAGAAAACAGGCCTTCAAATCAAGCAGCCTAGGTTCAAATCAAATTCTGCTTTTTTATCTAAGCCAAGAGGTTTTAATACCTGTAAAATAGAGATAATTGTATCTACCTTCCAAAGTTGATGTCAATATTAAATGAGATCATGCTTAATAGTGCTTCATTCAAATGCTAAAAATTGCTATTTATTATTGTATTTAATAACTTTTTCATGGATGAATGGGTAGATGAATAAATGGATAAATGAATAAGATGGAGATTTTGTATATATTTCTTCATGAATTTTTTCCCATTCTAAGAAAAGAAGAAGTAGACAGGTGTTGCCATGGAGACTTTCAAGTAAAAGTAGTTCTTTCTGAGTCTCTAAAGAACTTAAAAAAACAGAACCAGATAAGCTGATCAGATAAGCAGCTAATTAAAGACTCTTTGCCTAAGGCGAGTAGGTGGCGGCTTCTGGGGCTTTTCAAAAAAGACCTCCCACTAACAGAAGTACTTATGCCTAAGGCCATATATTGTCAAAGCTATTAGTGGCTGCAGGGGTTATTTGAATCACAGTGTCTAAAACGGAGGAGAGCCTGGGGGTTTAGGAGACTGAAGAGTTTAAGAAATGTGAAGTGTAAAAAGGTCAAATTTGGAAGATAAAAACTCAGTCTTCAGCATAAGTTTTATTTTTTACATTGGTCTCAGCTCTAATTATTTTAAGTAAAATTTTATTGTATTGTATTGTAATTAAAAGAGGCTTGGAACTACATGCTTTGTACAAGATTATTAAATATTGTTTACAAACCAGTTGTTAAAGTTTGTGAATCTTCTAATTTAGTATTTTAACTATAAGCACAACTCACATATCATGTCTAATGGGGCTGCTTTCCAATCAACAGTTTAGTTTTAGTATGTCAGTGTGTGCAAAATTACTGAACATTTTCTTGTGCTTTACTGTGACAGAAAAAAAAAAAACAGTGTTGATAGTAAAAATAAGAACTGTGAAACGGAAAGGACACAATTGAGAGGGAAATCATTAGGAATGTAGAATGCAGTAGTGTTTTGGTTTCAATTGGATGCTCACTTGGCTTAAGCTGTTAACTGAGCATTCATTGAACTGTGAAGATAGAGAAAAACAATCATCATGTATAAAATCCTGTAAATAGGCTGTCAAAGATTATATCTAAACTGTAAAGTGTAAATAGAGAATTTGCTCTCTCTCAGAATAAAGCTCCCCATATAATATGTAAATCTATTGCTTGTGTTTTACCAACATACATATCTTTCTGCAGATGTCAGAAGAGTTTGAAACCTCAGATTTGTAAAGGTCTAAGCCAGGAAAGTATGTAAGAGTATCACCATGTGGTGGATACTGAAATGGAAAAAATATGGACCTTGGACTTGGGAAGTTGGTGAGGGTTGTCAGACCCTCTGCAGATATTCAGGAAATTGATACAGTAATTTACTAAAATCCATTCACTGAACAAAAGTTTACTGAACACCTGTTGTGTGCCAAGTCCTCTTTCGATTGAGCCCAAAACCAATACAGTGACAATGGAAAGGGGGACAATTAAGACAGATTAAGAAATGTTTTACAACCAAAAATTATACATAATACATTTCGATGGCTGCGGTAAAGGTAATGATACAAAGAGTAAACGGTTGATGGGTGGCAGAAAATTATTTTAGATAGGATGGCCAAGAAAGATAGGAGACGTCAATGAAATGATGTAGTGAGACAAAAAGATATCTGTTCCAATCATAGGAAATGAGAAATTCAAAGACCTTGGGGCAGATGTTTTGTGCAGTTAACAGATGTTGAAAAGGAGCACAAATTAAAGAGAACATTTTGATATCAACATAAGATAGCTCTGTACTTGACTCTCATATTTGAATATTTAAGACACTGTGCTTTTTCTATCTTAAAAATATTTTAAGGCATGACCATTTTTATTCAGAACATTTTGAAGCTAAAAATATTTGTAGTTAAAAATAGAAAGGCACACTGTATTTTCATTTATGTAAAGATTAGTAGTTGGACCAAATGGTAAAACCTAAACTGGTCTGTCTTCTGAATGTCATTTAGAATCATCACCTTTCTATTTCTTTTCTCACACAGACCCCGTATATCCAACTGTCATATTGTTAACTTTCTGGATTTACACCTGTTCCACAAGGAAGAATATTTTTAAAATGGTATAAGGTAATACGTCTTTTTCATGCGATCTTGGCAGAAAATACAAGTCATCTGACACAATTTTCTATCTCTGGATATGTACTTTTAAACTGCTTCATTCTATTCAGGTTGCTATAACAAAATACCATAGAATGGGTGGCTTATAAACAACAGAAATTTATTTCTCACAGTTCTGGAAGCTGGGAAATCAGCACTGGTAGATTTGGTGTCTGCTGAGGGCCCCTTTCCTGGATTATATATCACCGTCTTCTGGCTGTGTCCTCACATAGTAAAACAGGCTAGAGATCTCTCTGGGGTCTCTTTCATAAGAGCATTAATCCCATTCATGAGAGCTCTGCCCTCATAAATACCTTCCAATCCCTGCCCCCAATACTACCACCTTATAAGTTAGGATTCTAACATATGAATTTGGGGGATTCAAACATTCAGACTACAGCATTCTGCTGCTGGTCCCCAAAATTAATGTCCTTCTCACATGCAAAATACATTCATTCCATCCCAATAGCCCCACAAGTTGTAATTTGTTCCAGCATCAACAAAAAGTCTAATGTTCAAAGTCTCATCTAAATATCATGTCAATCACATATGGGTGACACTTTAAGATAAGATTCATCCTGAGGCAAACTGCCCTCCAGCTGTGAGTCTGTAAAATCAAACAAATTATCTACTTTCAAAATACAATGATGAGACAGGCACAGCACAGATATTTCCATTCCTAAAAAGAAAAACAGGGCAGAAGAAAGAGGTAACAGTTCTTAAGCAGGACCAGAACTTTAAAATTCAAGAAAAAACTTTTTTGGTTCAATGCTCTGTTCTTCAGTCCCACTGGGCCTATGGTCTCACCTCCTAGACTCACAGGTTGGAGGTCTCCTCCCAGACACATTGCAGGGAAGTTTCCATATTCTGGACCTACTGGAGGTTATAATCTTACTTCTGTGACTTTGCTGGGCATAATACATACCGCAGCTCTCACAGATTAGAGTTGCATGCTTGTGGTTCTCCCTGACTACCATCACATCAGTGGCTCTACTGTTTCACGATCATATGGGTGGCCCCACCTCTGTAGCTCCACTGGGCATTTTCCCATAAGGTAATGCTAAAGTTGTGGGGCCATCCACATGACCCCTATGGCAGATCTCTGTCTGGGCAGAGAGACTTGCCAGGACACCCTTTGAAATCTACATACAGGCAACCACATCTCCATAACTTTACTGGGTACAGGGCATGGTGAACCAGACCCACAGGAACTATTCCTGTGTAGTCAAGCAGACAGCATGAATCAGAGCCTGGGGCTTAAGGCCCTTCCTTTGAAATCTGACTCCAAGGCCCTTGCACTCTGGGCTTGTGACTGGATGGGCAGCCTCAATCTCTGACATGCATTCAGATTCATTCTTCCTTTGTTTTGGACAATAGGTCCTGACTTCTGTTTAGATGGCTGACTAATCTTTGCATTGTATTGATGAATAGCTTCTAGCTTTTATTGAGATGGTCAGTTCATACCAGTCTTCTTATCAAACAGTACTTGGCTAAACTTTTTTTTTTTTTTTAAGACAGAGTCTCACTATGTTGCCTGGGCTAGAGTGTAGTGGTACGATCTCGGCTCACTGCAACCTCTGCCTCCCAGGTTCAATCAGTTCTCCTGCCTCAGCCTCCCAAGTAGCTGGGATTACAGGCATGCACTACCACGCCCAGTTAATTTTTGTATTTTTTAGTAGAGACCAGCTTTCACCACGTTGGCCAGGCTGGTCTCAAACTCCTGACTTCAGGTGATCCACTCGCCTTGGCTAAACTCTTAAAGTTCTCTTTTGAATAGGTCTTCTAATTTTTCCAATACGAGTAGGTTGAAAGTTTTTAAAATATAGAAGTTTTGATTCCCTTTTTTTTTTTTTTTTTTTTTAGACAGAGTCTTGCTCTGTCAGCCAGGCTGGAGTTCTGTGGCATGGTCTTGGCTCACTGCAACCTCTGCCTCCTGGATTTAAGTGATTGTCCTGCTTCAGCCTCCAGAGTAGCTAGGACTGCAGGTGTCCACCACCACACCTGATTAATTTTTGTATTTTTAGTAGAGACAGGTTTCCCATTGCCCAGACTGGCCTCGAACTCCTGACCTTGTGATCTGTCCACCTCAGCTTCCCAAAGTGCTGGGATTACTGGTGTGAGCCACTGTGCCTGGCCCTGATTTCCAATCAATTAACAATTCCATGTTTAAATCATTGGCAGTCAAGAGAAGCCAAGCTGAACCATTAACATGTTGCTTAGATATTTTCTTAGCCAAATATCCAATTTCATTGTTTAAAGTTTTACCTTCCAGAAAACTCCATAACATGAACATAATCAGCCACTTTTGTTATAAAGTGGCAAAATCTTTGCTTCAATATAACAATAATATTCTTTCCTCTATTGTTCAACTACTTGTTCCTCATTTCCATCTAAAGATTCATCAGAATTGGCTTTACTATCCACATTTCTGCTAATATTCTATTCATAACCCCTTAGATATTTTAGTAGAAAGATGGTGCCTTTCTCTAGAGCTTTCCTCCTCTTATTCTGATCCCTCATCAGAATTTCCCCTTACAGTCCTCTCACAACAATGTAGGCTTTTTCTAGCATGCATCTCAAACTCTTCCAGCCTACACCTGTTACCCAGTTCCAAAGCTGCTGCCACATATTTAGGTTTTTGTTACAGTAGAACCCCACTCCTGGTACCAATTTTCTGCCTTAGTCTTTTCAGGCTAGTATAACAAAAAACTATAGACTAGGTGGTGGTTTATAAACAATAGAAATATATGTCTTATAGTTGTAAAGGCTGGGAAATCAAAGTTTTCTAAAGCACTGGCAGATTCAGTATCTGATGAGGACCCTTTTCCTGGTTCATAGACAGCCATTTTCTTGCTGTGTCCTCACATGGTAGAGGGACATCTCTCTTGGATGTCCAATTAGTAACATCCCTGGTGTTGCTTTTATGAGGACACTAATCCCATTGGTCATCTCCCAATGGCCCCACCTCCCAATACAATCACCTTAGGGGTTAGAATTTCTGCACAAAAAAATGGGGAAAATGAATATTTAGACCATAGCAAAAATCCATGCAAAATTAAAGGTAGTCTGTTCTATATCTAATGACTCCTGATGAATGCAGTATCAGGGTTCTCAAAAAGCCCAGGAAACTACAGACTGCTGGACCTCTGACAGAGAGATAGTGTGGGTTCCTGGGTAGCTCATCTTTTGCCCTAAAAGTAGGAAGTGAGTTCTGGCTGAATCTAGGTTGAGAACAGTAAACTAGCATTCACTACTGAGGTGGAATATCAGTAATACAATAGATAAAAGCCTAAAGTCTTTCATAGACTTTAGTTCCTGGTATGAGCTACTGTACTTGCTAGATAAATCCTTAGTTGGATAGTATCACCTTACTCTTTTTATATAGGTTTTTATATTTGATGGCTAAAATGCTAGAATTAATCAATTGATACATTTGAAATACAAAAACACTTTGTGATAATCATGTAGAATAGGGGCTTTCTTGGGTTTCAGACACAAATGGTTAATGGTTTAAAATTTATAGTCTTGGGCCAGGTGCGGTGACTCACACCTGTAATCCCAGCACTTTGGGAGACCAAGGCAGATGGATCACCTGAGGTCAGGAGTTCAAGACCAGCCTAGCCAATAAGATGAAACGCTGTCTCCACTAATACAAAAAAATTAGTCAGGCATGGTGGTGCATGCCTGTAATCTTAGCTACTTGGGAGGCTGAGGTGGGAGGATTGTTTGAACTCAGGAGGCAGAGGTTGCAGGAGATCGTGCTACTATACTCTAGCCTGGGTGACAGTGCAAGACTCGATTTCAAAAAGAATAAAAATAAAAACAAACTAAAATTTATAGTCTCATATTCTCTGTTCTATGTTTCACAAATATTCTCTTTAAATGTTCTCTTTCTTCAGTCACTTCTCTTCACTTGCTATTTTGCTATTTTTTTTATTTTTCATTTTCTCTCTCTTTTTAATGCAACAGATCATTTCTCCCATCTTTATCTTGCCTCTTTCTAACTCTGTCTCATCTGCATGTCTTCATGGGCATAAGAAAATATATTTCTTTGGATAATGTGATGTTTAAATTTTTAGGGTAAGAAGAAAAGCAGAGCATAAACATTGGTTAAATATATATTTCTAAGGCTTATTAAAATTGTAGTAATAATTATTTTAACTTTGTTTTTATTTTATGTTAAAAAAATTTGCCAATAATGAAAACAAACCAAAATGTTTATTTCTTTAAGTATACTCCTCAACCATTTGGCCTGGAATGCATTAATTGGTGGAAATTTCACTGTCCTTCTAAATGGTATATTTTAATAAAGATTTACTACTATTTACAATACAATCAACACATTTTCAAAAACTTGCTTATAAATTTTAAATGCAAATAAAAGTCAAACATGCAAGAAACCCTAAATTAAAGTTGGAAAGGATGACAGTACTTAATGCTTTCAGCCTTTTCCAAAATGTAAACATCTTCTGTGGAAGGGACATTTTCCATATAATAACTTTAAATAGCTTTAAAAATAAAATATCAACAAATTAAATCAATAGTACCAAATACTTGATCAGTACTGCATATTAAGTCCTATATTCTGCATTGAATACTTTTAGAATTGGAATCTTCTCTCTTGATTTTGTGGTGGATTATTTGACAAAAACAACTTAATTTTTTAGTACTTATTAGGTTCTAAGAACTAAGCCAAGGCTTTTAATCATTTAGTCATAATGAACCTATGAAGAAGTTCTCTTATTTTCTTGTTTTATTGATATGGGATTTGAAGATCAGAGATTATGTAAATTTTCCAGGATCTTATTGTAATTCACCTCAATTCAGTCATGCGGACAAAGCCAAGATATTCACCCACAACTCTTGTGCTGATAATTTAGTACAATTCCCAGTTCTGATGATTTCACTCAATTTTACATAATTTTTTACAACCTCTCACATTAATTAGCACATTAACACAATAAATATACAAACAGAACCTTTAAGGATTAATTCACACATTTACATTTCAATTCTTGGCATATGTAGGTTCTTTGAACACTCTAAAGGAATAAAAGGGGTTTTGATGATATTTAAAGATTAATGAACTAGTTTATGAATTTCCATGTCATTATATTACTCTGTTTTTACAGTAGATTATATGAAACTAAGTAAAGAGAACTATTTATCTAAGTTCTTCTATTTTTACAGCATTGATATTTTCTATCAATACCTACGTAAATATATTAAAAGTGAACAGAAATTATGTAAATAATTACTGGGGAAAGTGAGGCAGAAACAATGATTCTTAGTATTTATAGAAAAAGATTTAGAAATCTACTGTGAGTTTTGAAGAGAGTTATTATTATGTGTCTGTCTTCAATTATTCAACTGATTTCAAGCAATATAATTTCCAATTTATGCATATAGCATGACTAATTTTGGCATTGACATATAGAAACATTTCTTTTAGCTCATGAGTCCTTTAGTTCAGAATGTTATAAATGTTATTTATAATATTTCATGAGTATGAAGTCAACGTATTGTGTTGTATGTATTGTGGTTCAGAAAAGAGGACATTATTTGTTTTGTCTTTATCAGAGTACAAGTACCTAAGGGGAAGATCTCTCTGCCCTATTAACCCCAGCTCTCTGGTAGGCACAAGATAGGTAGAACATCAAGTCCAGCTGATTTATCTCCTATACTTGTGGACTGCCAAAAATGTACTTTATAGAGTCTGCAATTCTGTATAATAAATGGGGCAGAAATGTAATTGGGAAGTAGTTTATAAATCAGAACATAAACAGAAGCAGTAATCTATCAATTAATTTAGGTATAAAGGTAGGAAAACTTAGTCTTAAATCCTGCCTCCACTCTAACCCTTACTATGGCTCTGCCACTTTAAAGAGAACTATTTTACCTCTTTCAGACTCAGTTTATTCATCTGTACATTCCAAAAGTAACAGTTCCATAGATTTGTCAGAGGATTACATCAAATATGTATTTAAATTACTTAGCATGGAATAGGCCTTTTTTAGACAATCCAGGCTGCTAAAACAAAATACCACAGATTAGGTAAGTTGTCAACAACAGAAATGTATTTTTTAGAGTGCTAAAGATTGGGAAGTCTAAGATCAAGGTGCCAGCAGATGTAGTGTTTGATGAGGGCTTGCTCAGTGCTTCATAGACAATGCCTTCTGTGTTCTCACATGGCAGAAGGCTGAATATGCTTCCTCAGACTTATTTTATAAAGGCACTAATCTCATTCCTGAGGGTGGAGCCCCCAAGACCTAGTCACCTTCCAAAGGCTCCACCTCTTAATACCCTTACATGGGGGATTAGGTTTCAACATAAGAATTTGTGTGTTGTTGGGGGTGGTGGGGAGAGGGAAAGAATAAATATTCAGACGATAGGATTGGCAAATAGTGGCATTAAGAAAATTATAAATATCAGAAATCAGAAATTGTGGTTATTTAGCTAAAAGATAAGAAAATTGAACAGTCATTTACAGTCTTCTAGTGTTTTAAATTATTTTTTTAAGTGGTCATTCGACAAATAATAGAATAATACAAGAATAGTTCAGGTTCCATTTATTGTCACGGAAAAAATTAAAATATTTGTTGTAAGAAAAAAATGCACTGTGAAATATGCTAGGTATATTTTTTTGGAGGGGTGGGAGTGGCAATATCAAATTCCTAGAGAAATCAAATGACTATCCATCTTTCCTAGTTATTTGTGACAGCCCAGTTTATACCATCATCGTAGCACAATTGTTGACAATGTCCTGATTTAAATGGTAAAAAAATATATTTTACTTAAAGCAAATATATTCTATAAAAATTACATATCCTGGTCTGGTCCGGTGGCTCGTGCCTAAATCCCAGCACTTTGGGAGGCCGAGGCAGATGGATCACGAGGTCCGGAGTTCAAGACCAGCCTGACTAACATGGTGAAACACCGTCTCTACTAAAAGAAACAAAAAATTAGCAGGGCATAGTGGCGGGTGCCTGTAATCCCAGATACTCGGGAGGCTGAGGCAGGAGAACCGCTTGAACCTGGGAGGCGGAGGTTGCAGTGAGCCAAGATCATGCCATTGTACTCCAGCCTGAGCGACAGGGCGAGATTCCGTCAAAAAACAAACAAACAAACAAAAAAAAACACAACATATCCTATGAATGCATATCAACAGATTTATCTTTGATTTCTTCTCAGTAGAAATGAATGTACCTTCTATGTTATTTCACAATTTAAGGTTATTTTTTATTCTAATGACCTATGAACTGACATGTGA
>NW_022681057.1:0-42939 GCF_009764315.1 Trachypithecus francoisi | reverse complement strand
GTGGTGTGATATGGAAATTGTGGGAACTGTGAACAGTTGTGCATCCTGTCGCCCCTCTCCTCGGAGGACATGGATCCACACCCCTGGAGCAGGTGACTCCATCTGCCCTAGTGAGGGGCTCTCTTGGCTGTCGGTCACATGGGGGAGGAGATAATGTGACAGGAGTGGCATCCATGGGAGGCTCTGGACATTGCTCAGAAGAAAAGCATAGGATTGCTCACGCCTGTAATCCCAGCACTTTGGGAGGCCAAGGCAGGCGGATCACGAGGTCAGGAGTTTGAGACTGGCCTGGCCAACATGGTGAAACCCCGTTTCTACTAAAAATACAAAAATTAGTTGGGCATGGTGGCGAGTGCCTATAATCCCAGTTACTCGGGAGGCTGAGGCAGGAGAATCACTTGAAAATGGGAAAGTGGAAGTTGCAGTGAGCTGAGATCAAGCCACTGCACTCCAGCCTGGGCAACAAGAGCCAAACTCTGTCTCAAAAAAAAAAAAAAAAAAGGGGGGGCATGGGGGAGGATCTGAGACAGAGAACCTGGACCACCACATAAGGACCTGGGAAAAGGCCGGGCCCAGTGGCTCATGCCTGTAATCCCAGCACTTTGGGAGGCCGAGGCAGGCGGCTCACGAGGTCAGGAGATGGAGACCATCCTGGCGAACATGGTGAAATCCCGTCTCTACTAAAAATACAAAAAATTAGCTGGGTGTGGTGGCGGGCGCCTGTAGTCCCAGCTGCTGGGGAGGCTGAGGCAGGAGAGTGGCGTGAACCCGGGAGGCGGAGCTTGCAGTGAGCCGAGATCGCACCACTGCACTCCAGCCTGGGCGACAGAGTGAGACTCCATCTCAAAAAAAAATAAAATAAAATAAAAGAAGGACCTGGGAAGAGGCGCCCCCACCCGAGGAACCTGAGAAGGAGGGGGCAGAGGTAGGGGAGAGAGGGAGGTGCCACCGAGTTGAGGGCAGAGGGGGGTTTCTGGGAGGGACATCGCAGTGTCAGATGCCGCAAGAGGCACAGAGGAACTAAGAAGTTCCCTGGGCTACGGCCACAGGGACTGCAGGGAGAGCCCTTGTCAGTGGCACTGTGGGGCCCACTGAGGAGTGGCTGAAAGCAAAGGCTCTCCTCACTGACGAGCTGTGAGACCCTGAGCAGGTGACTTAACCTCTCGGAGCCTCCATTTCCTTCTCTGTAAGGGATGGTCAGCTTGGGTTCTCCCTGGGGCTGACCAGCAAACTGAATGAAGCTACCTGTGTGAAGCACCAACCCCGGGGCCCAGCACAAATGAGGCACCCCAGTTCTGCAGGGGGTTGGGTGTTTTTCCAACTCCTCTCCCTTCCTCTCCCTAATTTACTCTCCAGTAAACAGAAGACACTGAAAGGAGGGGATGCAGGGATACAGGGAGGCCACGTGTTGATACACACACACATCCCCCTGTAGACAGACACAGCCATGGACACACATGTAGACATAAACATGTAACTCACACAAGATAGATACACAGTTGTGACTCACACAGACACACAAAGGCACAGCTCTAGGCCCCACCCCTTGAGAAAATCTTCCAGCCTCACCAGAGGCTTCTTCTAGCTGCTTCCCACTGCCCCCTAGGGCTGGCTGCATCTCCTCGGAGCAGGGTGCCCATCCTGCAGAGCCCATGGGGCCCAGAGGATCCACAGTCCCCAGCCAGCTAAGCCTGAACTCCACCCCAGGGCCCCAGGGCCCAGGGAAGAGGAGGTGGGGCTGAGGAAGGTGCCAGGGTGGGCCCCCCCAGGCTCCTTGGACTCACCTCGGAGTTCTCCACCACCTTCTCTAGGTACTTGTTGAAGATGGAGTAGCCCTGCAGCTTGGCGCTCAGCCGCTGGTGCTCCAGCCGCAGCGCCACCATCTCCTGCTTGCCCTTGGTCAGCTCCTGCATGTGCTGGCGCTTGAGTTCTCGTTCCTTGTTGGCTTTCTTCATGGCACGGATCCGTTTCTGGTCGTTCTCCTGGGGCCGGGGGAGGTGGTGCTGGTCAGGAAGCCTCTCCCGGCCCTCCCGGGGCCCAGGCCTTCCTGGGGCTGGTGGTGTCCTCAGACCCCTCTGTCAGCACAAACCATCCTGGCAACAGGCAGAGATTGCTGGGCCACCCATGGGGCAGAAGAGGGGTGAAGGAAAAGGCTCTCCAGGGTTATTGGAACCAGGTTGAAGAGATTTCTGTGGACTGAGGTGGGGCTCAGGGGGCTGTGAGGACAGAGGTTTAATCCAAAGTCAAGAGGTGACCTGGGGTCGGGAGGGGGCAGACGGGAAATGGTTCTTTCCTGTGGGACTTGGCCTCTGGACTTCAGAGAGTGGACTGGGGAAGACCTACATTGCACTGGGCTCAGAGTCTGGAAGAACTCAACCCCCTGAGAAGACTAAGAAAGTCCAGAAGTGGGAGCGGGAACCCTCCTGACAAAGCTTCTGTGGTTTCTGTTCTTAGCGGTGGCCGTTTTCCATGGAGCAGAAGGACCACTCCCAGACCAGAGCTGGGAGGCAGGAATTTTCTCCCGATTTGGTACTCGGTGCCTCCGTTTTCCCAGCTGTGGAGATGGGAGGCAGGAGCCCCTCTCCCTTTCACAAGCTGGGGCAACAGGGCTGGAGCTCCAGGAAGAGGAGAGAGGGGATGCGCCTGCTACTGTAGGGCCTGGGGAGTAAGGCCACTGGGAGAGCATGCTCTTAGGCGCTCAGAATGGCATCTCGCTGAGGGAGGAGATGGAACAGGCAGTTCGATGCCCAGAGGACAGAACGAGGCTGTTACTGCAATCAATCCAATCCTGCCTCTTTCTTCTGCAGCGCCCTCCCCTAAGATTAGGGGCAAGCCCACCCCTCGCCCTGTGTGGCTCCTTTCTCCCTTCAGGGGCTCCTGTGATTCCACATGGACGGGCGTATGTGGTGGTGGCACTTGGAGGCCACTGAGGGAGGTGCATGGAGGATCTGTATGCTGCCCTGCAAGCCCAGGAGAGGACTGAGGGGGTCTAAACCAGTGACTTTCAAATCCACCTGGTCATCAGAACTGCCTGGGGAGCTTTTAAAAAAATATAGAAGCCTGGGCCCAACCTCAGACGCGCTGAAAGCAACAAGGGAAGCCCCTGCGGTCTGTATTTGTAGCAAACTCTCTAGGAATTGAAGCTACTGACCCTCTGAGAGCCATTTGGAGAAATCATGCCCAAATCTTCTGTCCCAACCACTCCATAAGTGTTTCTCTGGCTGCTATGAAGAACTGGACCTCTGGAGAATGTGCCCAGTCCAAGGACTTCCTGTGCCACATGGCTTAGGCACAGAGCAGGAAAGAAGGTGCTTCAGAGTGAGGCTTCTTTGTGGCCGACGGCAATCATTACCCACTCCCGGAGCTGGACCAGGCCCTTCAGGGCCACGTAAGTGCAAATTGGAGTGGGTCTGGATAAATCTGGATTTTTAAGATGATTAAATTGCTCCACTAAGGACTGAAGTGAGAGAGGGTGTCTTGGAATGGACTGTGGTGCCTGGTCCTTCAACCATCCCCTGCCCGGACCTTCAGTGCAAGGACAAGGATGGAGGGGTGGGGTGGGTGGAGGGACTAAAACTGTCCCATTCATCACTGTATTCCCCAAGTGTTTAGTCCTGACTGTAGCATCTTCATTCATTCATCCATGCGTTCATTTACTGGATAAACTGTATGTCCTAGGTACTGGAAAGGAAATAGGAAACAGGCATCTAGAGGGAGCAGAGACTGACAGGTAAATGGAAAATTACAAACAGAGACAGGTGGGGGACATAAAGGATGCCTAGGGAGGTGCCAGGCAATGCTGAAGCACTAAGGATGCTTTTAACTCAGGGCGAGGAGTCAGCAGAAGGAGGAGGAGCGGTAGTTTGCCCACCTGCGGAGTGTGGATCACCCGGCCACTGTGGCTGCCCACACCCCTTCAAACCTGGATGAACTGGATGTGAGCCTTGAGCTGGGCTTCCTTAACGCTCAGTTCCTCCCAGCGCAGGTTCAGGGCTTCCATTCTGCGCTGACACATCTTTGGGGTGGGGGTGGGGGAGCAGAGAGGTCAGGAGGGCCCCTGACATGAGTACCGAGGAAGACCCTGGCATCCCTGCCCCAGAGGCTCCACGCCCAGGCCCAAGAGGGTCCATAGGAGCCTCCCACTTTCTATCCCATGCCTGGCTCAGAGCAGAGCATACCTGGACAGTGGTACCCCCAAGACCCAGATCCTTTCTGTTCTCCCCAAAGAGACCAGACCACATAGAGACTCCTGGCTCTAGCCACCCCACCCAGACAATGGAGGGCTGTCTACAGGCTCTTCTGGTGCCCCAGCCCACTCTCCTCCTTTCCTGCCCCTCTGCACTCCATCCCCAAGTCCCCACCTCCTTCTTCTGCAGGATATTATGATGTATGATTTTCAGCGCCTTTTCCTCCAGTAGCCGGATGGATGGGGACTCTGACTGTCCCTGAACATTGGGGAGTTTCCTGTCCAAGATGTGAACACGAAAGGTCTGTGAGTTCTGAGAAGGAGTAGGGTGGGGCTGGGAGTAACCCGTGGAGACAGATACCCATGGGGAAGGAGAGGGGCCTCTCTCCCTTTTGGAGGGAAGGAATGTTGTGTTGAGAAGCACAGAGGGCCATGCAGGAGTGAGCTGGGGCGGGTGACCGGGTGGAGACCAGCGTGATGGGGTGGACTGGTGCCAGGGTTATTTGGGGCACTGGGTTACAGGAGAGGAGGGGACAGACAGGTTGGAAGATGAGGCACAGGGTGGGTGTGAGTGGTCCCAGGCACAGAAGGGTGGGCAAGCCAGGCCTCAGACACTCACTGGAGCATCTGCAGCAGCCGCTCCCCATACTGCAGCCGGAAGTACTCGGCCAGATCTTCCTCTTCCATGATACCCAGACTCATGGTGGCAGTGACCTCACGGCCCAGGCAGCTGACTCTTCACAGTGAAATGGTGGGTAGCAGAGCCACAGGTGGCTCAGGGGTGGTGGCTGCGCTCTTGCTTCTCCCTTCAGCCTTCAGGGTCCCACAGATGACAGCGTTCGAGACTCCACAGAAGGTGGCTGGAGACAGGATGGGCGGCTCAGGACAATGCGCTGGGGCAGTGATGGGAGATGTGGTTACCTAGCAACAGGCTGCCTGGTTCTGCGGCCCACAAGCCCAGGCGCTGCCCTCTGCCCCCTGCCCCCATTGGTCCTCCCCTTGCTGGGGTCATGCTCTTGCTCCTGCCCTTAGCCCTCAGGAACTCTGGGAAGGCATTAAGCCTGCTTAGATGCTGGTTGCCATGGAGCCCAGAGCCAGGAGGCAGCTTTGGGTGAGTGTGGCTGAGAAGGGGCATTGGGTACAGGAGCGGTCTTGTGTGGGCGCCCTGCTCCTGGGGCCTCCCAGGGGTTCAGGTGTGGGTGAGGGTGAGGGAGGGGCCGGGCCTTGGTCGATGGCGGTGAAGAAGAGCAGAGAAAGAAAGGAGGCGCTTAGCGGCAGCAGGGATGGAGTCGCGAGGAGGCCGGAGGTTAGAAACCAGGCGGCCAGGCCGCGGCAGGCCCAGCACGCGGTGGTGGGGGGCGGAGTAAGGGGGGACGGGCGGCTGGTGCGCAGGGACAGGCACAGGAGGAGGGCCCAGTCCAGGTCCCTCGGAGGAAGAGACTCGGGGCCTGCGCCAGTTTTTTTTTGTTGTTGTTTTTTGTTTTTTGTTTTTTTTGTTTTTTGTTTTCTGAGACAGAGTCTCGCTCTGTCGCCCAGGCTAGAGTGCAATGGCGGGATCGCAGCCCACTGCAACCTCTGCCTCCCGGGTTCAAGAGATTCTCTTGCCTCAGCCTCCCGACTAGCCAGGACTACAGGCGCCCGCCACAACGCCCGGCTAATTTTTGTATTTTTAGTAGAGACGGGGTTTCGCCATGTTAGCCAGGCTGGTCTCGAACTCCTGCCCTCAGGTGATGCGCCCGCCTGGGCCTCTCAAAGTGCTAGGATTACAGATGTGAGCCACCGCGCCCGGCCCTGCGCGTTTCGGTTTGCAGAAACTTAAAACAGGAAGAAATGCCAAAACACGGTAACAGAAATGACCCTATTTAAAATGTTGACTCCGTGGTGGCCGCCTTCCTTGATCCCGTCAGGCTGCATGAACTCATCTGGCCGGAGGTCGAACGTCTTCGCGTGGGACGGCGCGTGTGCGGCGGACGCCCTGGGGTCTCTGGCTGGACTCTGGCCGTGACCTTGAGCATGCTCCACCGGGCGCAGGCTCCCTGTGCTCTCTGCCTCCCTCCCTCCCACCCCGGCCACGCCGCCCGTTCCGCTCCTCTCTGTCTGGGACGGGGAGCTGGGTGGGGTGCGTGGGCTGCGGTGGGCTAGGGGTCTCGGGCGGGGGCGCGTCCCGATCGCGGCCAGCCCTCCCCGCCGCATTGCCGGTCGTCTGGCGCCCCCTGCTGGCTATGCGCCACCCCCTCCATCCCCGCCCAGGAGGAAGAGGAGACGTGGTGGGTGGGCGCGGCCCACCCCAGCCCTGCTTTCCTCCCACGCTCCGCTGGAACCTCCCATCCAGAGCGGGCCATCACACACACCTGTTGCTTCCAGCCAGCCTAGTGGGCTCAGCAGAGAAAGCAAGACAGCCCCCACTCCACGATGCAAGCTCCTGGAGGGGCACGTTTCCTTGTTTATCCAGAGAGGCTGGCACAGTCAATCTGGGGTTCCCCTCCCTTTCTCTGATGTCATAGCTCAGCCTGGGGGCTGTGCACACGAGCCCTTGAGGAGGAAGCCATCTGTTTCTGGAATCACCGGTCCCCCCAGTATATGAGGCATATCCCTGATTGTCCGTGAAATCAGGTGGTCTAGGGCCAGTTGGTCCATAGAGGTAGCTGTAAGACATCCTCTGCTCCTGCCCAGGGATCTCCTCGTATCTGGAAGCTCTTTCTGCTGCTTGATTTGGTGCCTATCATGGGAATTTTCGTGGTCTTGATCCTTGCACACCACCATCCCTCTCTGGAGTCTCACTGCCCTCCTAGGGGCCTTGAGCAAGACGCAGGGCTGTCTGGGATTTACAGAGGTCTCTCCTATCCCCATTTTTTCCCTTCCCTTTCCTCTCCTTCCCCTCCCCTTCCCTCCCCTTCCCCTCCCCTTCCCCTCCCCTTCCCCTCCCCTTCCCTTCCCCTCCCCTTCCCCTCCCCTTCCCCTCCCCTTCCCCTCCCCTTCCCCTCCTTCCTCTCCCCTTCCCTTCTCCTCCCCTTCCTCCCCTTCCCCTCCTCTCCCTTCTCTTCCTTCACCCTCCCCTCCCCTTTCCCCTCCCTTCCTCCTTCCCTTCCCTTTCCCTTCCCCTCCCTTCCTCCTTCCCTTCCCTTCCTCTCCCCTTCCCCTTCCCTTCCCCTTCCCTTCCCCTCCCCTCCCCCTCACTTCCTCTCCTGTTCCCTCTTCCCCTCCCCTTCCCCTCCCCTCACCCTCACTTCCTCTCCCATTCCCCTCCCCTTCCCCTCCCCTCCCTTCTCCTTCCCTTCCCTTTCCCTTCCCTCCGCTCCCTTTCCCTTCCCCTCTCATTCCCTTCCCCCTCTCTTCCCCTCCCCTCCCCTTCCCCCCTTCCCCTCCTCTTCCCCTCCCCCCCCTTCCTCTCCTCTTCCCCTTCCCTTCCCCTCCCCTCCCTTCTCCTTTCCTTCCCTTTCCCTTCCCCTCCCCTTCCCCTCCCCTTCCCTTCCCCTTCCCTTCCCCTCTCCTTCCCTTTCCCTTCCCCTTCCCTTCCCCTCCCCTCCTCTTACCCTCCCCTCCCCTTTCCCCTCCCCTTCCCCACCTCTTCCCCTCCCCTCCCCTTCCCCTCCCTTCCTCTCCCCTTCCCTTCTCCTTCTCTTCCCCTCCTGTTCCTCTCCCTTCCTCTCCCCTTCCCCCCTCCCCTCCCCTTCCCCTCCTCTCCCTTCTCTTCCTTCACCCTCCCCTCCCCTTTCCCCCTCCCCTTTCCCCCTCCTTCCTCCTCCCCCTCCCCCTCCCGCTTTTCCTCCCCTCCCCTCTCCTGAGGATATAAAAGAACTGAATAGAGACTTACAAAATGTCTAAATGGTGGTTCAATATGGTAAAGCTGTACATTCCATCCAAATGAATTTAGAAATTTTATGCAATTGCAATCAAACTTTCAGAGAATTTTTCCCCACAGATGTTGACAAAACAGTGTAAAAGTTCATCTAAAGAACTGAGTACTTAAGGAACCATCACAAAAGAAGAATGAGAGGGAATGTCCACTGTTAGACACCAAAATGCGTTCTAAGGTGAAAGTGTTAAAACAGGATGTTGCTGGTGTCACTCCAGGCAAAAAATCCTCAAGTGCTCTTAGGGCTTGAGCAAGTACCTTGCTCTAAGATAGGCCTGACTTTGTGAGCTGTCTAAAGGCATGAAAATTTCACAATTTAAAAAGACAGTTCTGACCAAAACCAAAGCAAGACCAAAAACACATCTGGAGGCCTGAAATGGGCTACAGGGCCACAGTTTATGATCCTTGATACAATAAACAGAATAGAAAATCCAGAAATAGTCCCAAGTTTCTATAGGAATGCATTATATGCTATCACAGCATATCTCAGTGGGGAAAGTGTAGATTATGCCACAAATGGTGCTGGGATAACTAGCTAATTATTTGGAAAAAAGAAAGACATATATACAAACCAAATTCCAGATGAATTTACTTAAATAGGAAATTAATGTTCAATGTGAAAATTCATTATGTAGCAGGATATTCAATGGAAATTATACTTTTCTGTTTTTTTGCCAATGGTGAGAGAACCGCCAGAACACAGCCTTGATCTCACAAGTCGTATGTGACTCTCTGAAGACTTTACAAGTCTAATTTACAAGTTTACATTCCAACCCAAAGCCTAGAGAGTCTTCATTTCCCTGCATCCTCACTGCTGTGAACTGAATCTGTACCCCCCTCAAAATGCATATGTTGAAACCCTGTCTTAGTCCATTTTCACGGTGCTGATAAAGACATACCCAAGTCTGGGAAGAAAAAGAGGTTTAATGGGAAGAAAAAGAGGTTTAATTGGACTCACAGTTCCACATGGCTGGGAGGCCTTACATGGTGGCGGCAAGAGAAAATGAAAGGAAGCAAAAGTGGAAACCCCTGATAAACCCATCAGACCTCTTGAGATTTATTGGGATATCAGAATAGCACAGGAAAGACTGGCCCCCACAATTCAATTACCTCTGCCTGGGTCCCTCTCATGACCCGTGGGAATTCTGGGAGATACAATTCAAGTTGAGATTTGAATGGGGACACAGACAAACCATATCAAACCCTAATCTCCAATATAATTGTACTTGGATATAGAGCCTTTGGGATGTATTAGCTCCTAAGGGTGGTACCCTCATGATAGCTTTAATGCCCTTTTAACAAAAGAGACAGCTTGCTTTCTCTCTCTTTGCTCTCTGCCATGTGACAGAGCAACAGGAAGACAGCCATCTGCAAACCAGCAAGCTGATCTTCAGCAGATGCTGCTTCTCCTGGCACCTTGATCTTGGACTTCCTGGCCTCCAGAACTATGAGAAAGAAATATTTAAGATTTCCAGTCTGCAAACCAGCAAATAGGCCCTCACCAGACACTGCCTCTCATGGCCCCTGGATCTTGGACTTCCCAGCCTCCAAAAACGTGAGAAAGAAATGTTTTAAGTTTCCCGGTCTATGAGAATTTGTTAGAACAGCCCAAACTGACGAAGACACTCACTAACATGGTACATTACCAATCTCTTAAATTTTGCCAGTCTGATAGGTGAAGTTACTCATCTGTATACAGTCATTTCTTCTTCTCTGAGTCTCCTGTTCATGTTTCATATGCATTTTAAAATCAAGTTGCTTTGCATTTTTATTCATATATAGAAGGTCTTTATGTATTCTGGAAAGTAATCCTGTATTTTTGACACTCACTTCTACTCATCCTAATACTTTTGAGAAGATTGGTTGGACCCTCATTGGATGCAGCAAGAGACAGGAAGGCAACTCAGGCAGCAATCCATGGCAGGCCTACCAACAGCCAGACACACAGGCGGATTCACCAAGTCAGCAGAAGAATGAGCTTTCCCTTCTTCTAGGCTTGGGATTCTCTAACAGCTGAGATGGCACTAAACAGGAGACGTGGGCAATAGTTGGTCTGTTTACCCTGTGACTACATCATTGGCAGATAGATACAACAGACCTGCACTCCCCAAGAATGTTTTGAATTTTTTTTTTTTTTTGAGAGAGGGTCTTGCTCTGTTGCCCAGGCTGGAGTGCAGTGGTATGATCATGACTCATGCAGCCTTGACCTCCCAGGCCCAAGCAATCCTCCCACCTCAACCTCCTGGGTAGCTGGGACTACAGGTGTGTACCGCAACACCTGGCTAAGTTTTGTGTGTGTGTGTGTGTGTGTGTGTGTGTGTGTTTGTTTTTTGTTTTGAGATGGAGTCTTGCTCTGTCTCACCCAGGCTGGAGTGCAGTGGCGTGATCTAGGCTCACTGCCACCTCCACCTCCCTGGTCAAGTGATTCTCCTGCCTCAGCCTCCTGAGTAGCTGGGACTACAGGCGCAGGCCACTACACTTGGCTAGGCTAATTTTTTTTCCATTTTTTTTTTTTTTAGTAGAGACGGGGTTTCACCAGGATGGTTTCAATCACCTCAGCTCGTGATCCGACTGCCTCGGCCTCCCAAACTACTGGGATTACAGGTGTGAGCCACCACGCCCGCCCAGTTTTGTATTTTTATAGAGGTGTGGTTTCACCATGTTGCCCGGGCTGGTCTTGAACTCCTGGGCTCAAACAATCTGCCCACCTGGGCCTCCTCAAGTGCTCAGATGACAGGCATGAGCCACTGCAGGCAGCCATCCCAAGAATGTTTTGAGTGCTCAGGCTCAGTGCAGACTCTTGTTAACTCCCTAGGTTCATCCCATTATAAGTTGACTCTTGGACATTGCACAGATGCTTCTCAAACTCCTCCAAGATCTTACTTGCCTTGTTTGCATGTGGTTTATGGTACTGGCGACACGAGGGTCCCAGAATGGAGGCAATCTGTAACAATAGCTTCACGGTTGCATTTGCTAGAATAGTAATTGCATTCTAGGTTCAGCCACGCTTGTGGTTACGCAAACATCAGCACTTTGCAACCTCCTCCTCCTTACGTTGTGCGTCTGTCAAGCATCTCCTCAGAGTTCATTGACTTCAGTATTTTGATTTCTACTAACTAACCCAAGATACTTCCCTCCTCTCATAAATAGTTTTACTGTAAGGGCCGAATGCAGTGTCTCACACCTGTAATTCCAGCACTTTGGGTGGCCAAGAGGGACGGATCACCTGAGGTCAGGAGTTCGAGACCAGCCTGGCCAACATGGTGAAATGGTGCCTCTACTAAAAATACAGAAATTAGCTGGGCATGGTGGCAGGCGCCTGTAATCCCAGCTTCTCAGGAGGCTGAGATAAGAGAATTGCTTGAACCTGGGAGGCAGAGGTTGCAGTGAGCTGAGATTGAGCCACTGCATTTCAGCCTGGGGAATGGGGCAAGATCTCTACTTATCTCTTTTTCAAAGTTCAGTTTCATTTGCATTCATTTTCTTCTTAGTTAGACTGCCTAATATGAAAAAATCATTTTTAAATTATAATCTTTAATAATCTATTGTTTCTTAAAGTGGTTTAAAGTCCTTAAATATGTTATGCTTTTTACTTTCCTTATATGTTCTTTCTAGATTTTCAGGTAGAAGATTTAGTGCTTTTTTATATTTTTGTTTTTTTCTAAAAATTTATTTGAAATTATATATACCTCCAATTCCTCTTTTAAATTTATTCTCGGAAACTTTACATGTCTAAGTTTATTAATTTATCTATTGTTTTCTCTTTAACCTTAGGAATACTTAATGATAGGCTTAGTGATTTCCAAATATATGAAAATTTTTGTTGTTGTTGGCTTTGAGGTTGAGAAACACAATATGATATTGATTATTTAGAATGTATTGATTATTCTCTTCATGAGCTACTTTCGAAAACATAACAAAATGTGTATTCTTTATTTGTTCGATATACATTTGTATAGCTTTAGATAAAGCTTATTGATCATGTTATTTATACCTTTTTAGCTTTTTTAGTTTTGTCCTTTCAACATTACTAACCACTGTTGGTGGGATTTACTAATGGACTAGTTAAAATGTATTTTCTAACTATTTCCCCTATACTATGTGTTTAATTTAAAATTTCAAAGTTATACATTTATTTATGTTAAAGATTGACATAGCTTCCTATCAATTGTTCTTTACAACTGTTCTTTGTAAAGTCATTTTTGATATCCTGTGATTTTCCCTTTAAGTGGTGTTGAAGGGAAATAATAAAGCAACTGAGACAAGGTGATAAGAATCAGAAGACAGACATAAGTCAATGTGTCAATTTATTTTGAAATTTAACTATACAACAGCAAGAGAAAAAAGTGTTGTAGATCAGCAACAATAACATAAAAAAAAACAGAAAGTGAGTCTCAAAAATTTTAAGAAGTTTTCATAACACACACACACACACACACACAACAATCAAAACAGCTATGGAGCATAGGAAACAACATAAAACAACTAATGTTTAAAATACAGTGATTGTTCGTGTAAAGGCAGATCAAAGAATATTTTGAAGCAGAAGTCCAAAATTTCATGATAGTTCTAGACAAAAGGAAAATAAAATGCAAAGTGGATACTCATCAGTCTCAGAGAAAAATTGGGAAAAAATTGTGTATCAGAAATTACAGTGTTCCTCAGACAGGGCATGAATTAATTGAAAATATAGTGTTAGAAATAGGGGATAGAAACAAAGCTAAGAGAATAAAACAGAATTAAGAATGTTGCAACCTACTCATCTGACAAAGGGCTAATATCCAGAATCTACAAAGAACTCAAACAAATATACAAGAAAAAAACAAACAACCCCATCAAAAAGTGGGCAAAGGATATGAACAGACATTTCTCAAAAGAAGACATCCATACAGCCAACAGACACATGAAAAAATGCTCATCATCACTCGCCATCAGAGAAATGCAAATCAAAACCACAATGAGATACCATCTCACACCAGTTAGAATGGCAATCATTAAGAAGTCAGGAAACAACAGGTGTTGGAGAGGATGTGGAGAAATAGGAACACTTTTACACTGTTGGTGGGATTGTAAACTAGTTCAACCATTATGGAAAACAGTATGGCGATTCCTCAAGGATCTAGAACTAGATGTACCATATGACCCAGCCATCCCACTACTGGGTATATACCAAAGGATTATAAATACTCTACTACAAAGACACATGCACACGTATGTTTATTGCGGCACTATTCACAATAGCAAAGACTTGGAATCAACCCAAATGTCCATCTGTGACAGACTGGATTAAGAAAATGTGGCATATACACCATGGAATACTATGCAGCCATCCAAAAGGATGAGTTTGCGTCCTTGTAGGGACATGGATGCAGCTGGAAACCATCATTCTTAGCAAACTATCACAAGAAGAGAAAACCAAACACCGCATGTTCTCACTCATAGGTGGGAACTGAACAATGAGATCACTTGGACTCGGGAAGGGGAACATCACACACTGGGGCCTATCATGGGGAGGGGGGAGGAGGGAGGGATTGCATTGGGGAGTTATACATGATATAAACGTCATGCACATGTACCCTAGAACTTAAAGTATAATAAAAAAAAAAAAAAAAAGAATGTTATCAAAAGAATTCGGAATAGGTGTGGAAGATAAGATATGCAAAGAGAATCTGGCAGAGGTGTAATTGGAGTACCTTATTTCCTTCATTTTTTTTTCTTTGAGGAAATATGAAATGTTGAAATAGAATTAATTTTAAGACTATAACAGTCTCATAAACACACACAGGCACACACGTACACACATGCAGACACACACACACACACTTTCTTGAAATAAAACCAAAATTTGAATTTACATATTGAGAGGCACCTATCATACACCTGAACGTTTTGGCCCGGAGACAAAATTCAAAAATATATTGTAACAAAAATTAAGCCTTAAAAATTATGTGGTGTGTGAATCTTCAAGTGTAAAGACCAAGTCACTTACAAAAAAAAAAAAAAAATCAAGTTGATCTTAGATTCAAGCCCCAGATCCACATCAGGCCCCAAGTCAACACCAGTGCCCCCAATGGACCTCATGCCCAGCATGAACAACAAGCCACAGGGAGACATCAGTCCCCAGATAGATAGTCCACAGATGAACATCCAGCCCTGGGTAGATACCAGGCCCAAGTTTACTTCAGGCCCCAGAGGGACACCTAAGCTAGGACACCTACACCTAACCCCAAGTAAACATAAGGTCCCAGCTGGACATCAGTCCTCAGCTGGAGATCAGTCCTCAGCTGGACACCAGTCCCCAGGTGAATACTTGGTCCCCAGCTGAACATCAAACCTCAGGAGCACATCAGGTCCCATGTGGACAGAAGGCCCAAGTGGAAATCTAGACCCACAAGAAACATCAGGTCCCTGAGAGACACACAGGCTCAGGTGAGCACCAAGGCCCTTGATGGAAATGAGGCCCCACATAAAAATCCAGGAGCCAGGTTGGTATTACGTCCCAGGTGAATTTCGGACACCTGGCAAACATCAGCCCTCAGGTGGACACTGGACTCAAGGTGTACATCAGGACCCAGGTTGATCTCCAGGCCCCAGATTGTACCACCAGGTAATAGGTGGACATCAGGCCACTGGAGGATATGCAGGTGCCAGGTGGATATCTAGCTCTAGGTGGACCCCCAGGTCTCAGGGAGACATCAGGGACCAAGTAGTCACCCATGCCCCAGAAGAATATCCTGGACACATGCAAACAACAGGCCCCAGATGCACACTTAGGCCACAAGTAGACATCAAGCCTGAGGTGGACATCAGGCTCTAGGTTGACACCCAGGCCCCAGGTGGACAACAAGCCCCAAGTGAACTCCAGGTCCAGCTGAACATCAGTTCCCAGGTGGTCTCCCAGACCCCAGGTGGAAATCAGGCCCCAAGTGGACATAAAGCCTCAGGTGGATAAAAAGGCCCCTGGTGAACATCAACCCCCAGGTTGACACCCAGGGCCCAGGTGAACATGAGGCTTCAGATGAAAACCAGGCCCAAGGTGGACATAGGCCCCTGACAGACAACAGGTCTCAGGTGTATAGCTAAGCCCCAGGTTGCTACCAGTTTCCAGGAGAATATCCAGGCCTATGGGGACACTCAGGCTCCAGGTGGATATAGGCCCCAGGTCAACACCAGGCCCCAGGTGGACATCAGGGGTCAAGTGGACACACAGGTTCCAGGTGTATATCAGGCCCCAGGTATATACCATTTTTCTGGTACATAAGGTGTACATCAGGCTCACAGGTGGACACCCAGGCCCCATATGGACACCAGCCTATAGGTGAGCATCAGGCTCCAGGAGGATACCCAGGTGTCAGGTAGCTATCAAGCCCTAACAGGACACCAGGCCTCAGGTGGACATCAGGGCCCAATTGGGCATTCAGGTTCTAGGTAGACACCCAAGCCTCAGGTAGCATCAGGGCCAAGGTGGATACTAGACTCTAGGTGGACATCAGGCCCTAGTTGGACACTAGGCCCTAGGTAGACACCTGGGACCCTGGTGACCGTCAGGTCCCAGATTAACACCAGGTCTTAGGTGAACATCTGGTTCCAGTTGGATATCAGGCCCCAGGAGCACATCCGTCCCCAGGTGGATATCAGCTTCCAAGTTGACATCAGGCCACAAGTGGACACTGGGCTTGAGGTGTACATCAGGCCTCAGATGGACACCCAGGCCTCAGGTGTACACCAAGCTCAGGTGGAAATCAAGGCACAGCTAACACCATGTCCTAGGTGGTTACCTAGGCTTCAGGTGGACATCAGACCCCAAGTGGACACCTGGGCCTCAAGTGGTCATCAGGCCCTAGGTGGAAACTCAGGCCCCAGGTGGACATCACTCTCCAAGTGGACACCCAAGACCCAAGTTGATACCCAGGTTCCGGGTGGGCACTGGGCCCCAGATGAACACCAGGCCCCGGGTGGGCCTCCAGGTGGACATCAAGCCTCAGGTAGATAGTCCTCAGGTGGAAATAAGGGCCCAGTTCGACACCACACCCTGGGTGGATACCTAGGTCTCAGGTGGATGCATAGTCTCTAGTTGAACATCAGGCTCCAGGTGGACACCCAGGCCCTAGGTGAACACTGGGTCTTAGGTGGACATTAGGCCCCAAGTGGACAACCAGCCTTAACATGGACATCAAGCCCTAGGTAGACAGCAGGTCCAAGGTACACATGAGGCTCCAGGTGAACACCAGTCCCCAGGGACACCCTTGTCCTCAGGTGAACACCAACTCCTAGGAAGACATCCACCTCCACCTGGACATCATTCCCCAGGTGTACACCTAGGCCCTATGGGAGTACCAGGCCCCAAGTAAGTACATAGATCCCTGGTGGCCATTAGGCACCAGGTTGACACCCAGGGCTTAGGTGGACATGAGGCCCCAGATGAATGCTAGTCCCCAGGTGGATAAATAGTCCCCAGGCATACATCAGGTCCAAGGTTCATACTCAGTCTTCAGGTAAACACTAGGCCCCAGGCAGACACCAGACCCCAGGTGGATACCAGGCCCTAGCCAGACACCAGTCTGCAGGTGGACAGCAGGCCCCCAAAAGGACATTATGCCCATTATGCCCCAGGTTGACACCTAGGCTCCAGGTGGACACTAGGCTATAGGTGGTTATCTATGCCCCAGGTGGACATCAAGCCTTAGGGGAATTCCTAGTCACCATCTGGACATCAGGCCACAGGTGAATGCTCAGGCTCTTGGTGAATATCAGGTCTCACATGGACATCAGGCCCCAGGTGAACATCAAGCCCCAAGTTGATACCTAGGTTCCTGGTGAACATCAGGACCCAGGTGGCACTCAGGCCCTAGAAGAACACTCAGGCCAAAAGTGGAAATCAGAACATATGTGGACACTCAGGGCCCAGGTGGCTACCAGGCCCCAGGGGAAAACTCCAGGCTCCAAGTGAACAACCTGGCCCCAGGTTCCAGGTAGACACTGGAATCCAAATCAGCACCAGGCCCCAGATGGACACCCAGACCTGAGGTGAACATCAGACCCCAGAAGGTCGTCCGGCCCGAGGTGGACATCAACCCCGGTGGATACCTAGTCCCCAGGTGGATATCAGGCCCCAGTTTGACTTCAGTCCCTGGGTAGATACCTAGGCCTCGGGTGGATATCCAGTCTCTAGCTAAACATCAGGCACCAGGTGGACCCAGGCCCTAGCTGACTGGGGACTAGTGTTCATATGGGGCCACATGTCCATCTGGACCCTTGGTGTCAACTTGAGGCCTGATGTACATCAGATGCCCAGTGTTCATTTGTAGCCTGATGTCAACCTGGGAGCTGATGTTCGCTGGAGAGCTGAAATCCTCCTGGTGCCTGATGTCCAACTTGGGACTTTGTTTCCACCTGGAGACTGATGCTTACCTGGGACCAGATGTCCAACTGGAGCAAGATGTCCACCTGTAGCCTAGAACTTCACCTAAGGCTTGATGTTCCCCAGGGCCTATGCATCTACCTAGGGACTTCTGTCCAGGTGGGGCCTGAGGTCCATCTGGGGCCTGGAATTAACCTGGGAGCTGATGTCCACCTGGGGCCTGGGTGTTCCCAGGGACTTGGGTCCATCTGGCCCCAGTAAACATCAGCCTGGGGCCTAGTTGTCCATTTAGAGACTGGAGTTTTCACTTAGGCCCTGAAGATCACCTGGTACCCAGGTGTCCACATGGGACATCAGGCACTAGGTGTACGCCCGGGCCCCAAGTGAACAGTAGGCCCTAAGAGAACTCCAGACCATATTTAAACATCAAGTCCCAGGTGGATGCCCAGGCCCCATGTATACACCAGGCCCCAAGTAGACAGTGGACGCCAGCTGAACATCAGCCCCAAGGTTGACACCCATACTACAGGTGGATATCAGGCCCCAGGTGAATACTTATGCTTCAGGTGTTCATCAGTCCCCAGGTGAACATAAGGCCAGAGATGGACATCAGGCCTCAGATGCACATCTGGCTCCAGGTAAACATCAGGCCTGAGGTGGATACCCAATCCCCAGGTGGACATCAGAGGCCAAGTTGACACAAAAATTTCCCAGGGGTGTCACTTCCCAGTAGACATCCAGGCTCCAGGTAAATACCCCAGCCCCATCATAACCGTAACCACCATACCGAGAAATGGTAGGCCTAAATACCATCATGTTCATTGCACACAAAAGGATGCTTAGCTATTTAATTCAAAATACAACTTCATTTGTCACTCTGAGCAGCAATGTGCAGAGAGGAAAAGAAAATCCAGGCCTTAAGGAATCCATCCAAAATGAGTTACATATTATAAGGGACAGAAATCCCCAAATGAAATGTTATAGTTGACTTGGAATAGTCTAAAACCCATTAATTTTCTTGTGCATTTGATCCAAAGTATTATTTCTAGAGACTGAACCTAGAAAGGATTACTAAACACTAGAAGTCTTGTTCCCAGTCTGGATCCCACACTGTTGAACATCTGTAAGTACTACACTACACCACATTATACATAGCACTGGCATGGCCTGTGTACATTTAATTTTCTAATACTTGTTCATCTCTGGCATACTTTATATATAAAGATATATATTACATATGTGACATACATACATACACACAAGTACACACACACAAAGTATATAAGGGTAGGATAGTATAATTGTGCAATAACGTTTCTGTGAAAGTGGTGCAAAGTGGATTGCTTTGGCGTCCTGTTGGAATGTGCCTCCATTGGCAGAAGTAAGGCTTTCAAAACTAGTCGTTCTCATTTTTCTCTAATAACTGGGAATATTAATAATTGAAGATGTGTTGGTATAAAAATAATCATAATAATCACAATAAAGTGGTGTTAACAATTATATCACAAGATATAATAGACATTATAGATATTATAAGATGTCAAAAAAAAGTCATAAAATCTTTGAAACGATTGACACGTTAAATGCGGCCTCTTGTGCTGCCCTGGGGCGCCGCTCTAGCTGGGTTCTTAGCTGTGCTCGCCCTGCTCCACCTGCTCATCCCAGGTTCCTGCGCCCCCGGAGTCGCGCCATGGGAGCGAGGTCTTTTGCCACGGCCCTAGACAAGGACAGTGAGGAGGGATGCACGTGGAGTCTCCGCAGAAAGGCTGGACTCTGGGCAGGAGACTTCACGGATGGGCGCAGCCTCATCTGCAAGCCTTGGTCACTGCCCGGTGCCTGCTGCGCCCTGCGAGCTCCGCGGCGGTGGAGCCAGGCCCGCGCTGCAGGCTCTCTGCCCTGCCTGCAGACCCTCTGTCCTTTGTCTTGACCGTGGGACCCGGGCTTCTGCTGGCCCACGGTTCCCGAAATTAGCTGACCATGGGCTGGCGTCTGGGACTGGGTCGTGGGCCTTGTGCTCTGGCCGCCGCGTCACCAGCGCCGGGCCTCCCCGCGGTGCTGCTGGCGATGCAGGATGCACGGGCTCGGGCTCTGCTTGGTCGCCTGTCGCGGCGAACCCCAGCACCTTCCATCGCGGCAACCACGCTGCCCATTAGTCAGCCGTGGTCTGCAGCCTTCCTGGGAACCCTACGGCCCCAAGGAGGCATCACTCACATCCACTTGCGACACCAGGGCCCAGCTTTGGTGAGCGAGCGCTGGCGCTGCCTTTCTTATCCAGGCAAATGGGGATCCCCCAAACCAGGGGCCCACGCCGCCTGCACCTCCCCCGGGGCTGCGCTGTGCAAGAGTCTCCAGCCAGCCAGCTCTGGCTCGTGAGGGGGACTTTCCGCTCCCCAAGAAGATCACCCTCAGCAGGGATACACGGCTATGGAGGATGCAGCGGACACCTTCCAAAGTTTGTAGAGACTCTTCTGCCAAGCCAAAAGTTTCATCATCAGATGCGATGCCGACTGGGGCTCAGAGACCCCTCCGGGATATGGAAGAGCAGTGCCTTTGCTGGGCACTCGCAATGCTGACCAAGTGCAGACCCCCAATTCGTGTTCCTCCTCCTCGACGTTCCACATCCAAGGTTCTCTCATGATTTCGAAGCAGGAAAAATTTTTTAAAAAACTGAAATCAGAAAGAAAGAGAGACAAAGAAAGCCATGAGCAAAAAAAAAAAAAAAAAGGAGCAAAACCTTTTGGAAACCATTAAACACCACAAAGCCAATAACATATTCTTGTCTCTTTAAACCTCTGCGCTTCTTCAATGATGAATGATTTTTTTTTTTACCACTGGCAATTCGTAATTATTAAATTCTCTAGCATTAATGAACAGAGAATGAATCATATCTGGGAGTGTAATTTGAATTACACGAAGCTTTTCATATAAAAAAAATTGTCCAATTTTTCTCCAAGGATTAAGAATTCATGGGAAAATTTCAAAATTGCTGTGTTAATGTCTCCAGAGATAATTAGATGTGAATAACCAAGAGTCCCATCATCAGGACCTCCTTGAGCCTATTTCAATCGGAGTAGGGGGAGTTTCAGGGCGCCTGCTGAGGTCATCTCATGAACCCTATATCAGATCCGATTTCGGAACCCTCCGGGGGAGAATGGATTGGCTGAGCACATCGACTGAGGCAGGCAAGGCCTGGCTGAAGCCCAGAATGATCCCCTGGGCCTCAAGGCGTGGTATCAGGTGAAAGTTGACTAACCCGTGAGCCCTCTGCCTCCCTCCTTTCAAAGAGCGCTGACCTGCTGTGCTTCTGAAGGGCTTGGGGCTCCTTCACCCTGATCCCTCTTTCCAGGACATGTGTCAACACGTCCAGGGGCGAATCCGAGGTGGAGCCAATGCGTAGCACTGGCGTACCCTGGAGCAGATGGTGTGAACGTGTGTCACTGAGGGCACACGGGCCGATGGCGAAAGAAACAATGGTGTCCAGGCATGTGCCCGGTGGAAGGGGGGCACAGGTGACCGTTCCATGAATGCCAGGGAAAATCAAAGAATGTCTGGGATCTAGCAGCGGGCCAAAAGTTTCAGGGGTCAATCCAAGCAGGAGCAGAGGGGGTCTCATTCTCAGGAAGGAAACCGGGTGTGCAGAGCAAATGCGACAGCACCTGTTCCAGAAGACAAGGACTTGCCTTTCAAAGGAGGAGGGAGGCAGAGGGCTCAGAAGGGTCAGTGAACTTTCAGTTGACAGCACGCCTTGAGGCCTATGGGATGATTGTGGGCTGCAGCGAGACCCTGCCTGCCTCACTAGATGTGCTCAGCCCATGCGTTCTCACTCGGAGGGGTCCAGAATCGGATCTGAAGCGGAGTCCTGAGACCCCAGCAGGCGCCCTGAAGCTCCCCCTCCCCCGGACAAAATCGGTTCAAACCGAAGCAGGTTTGGAGAGAAAAACAACCATGACAGGGATCTCCAGGAAGTGTCTCCCTGATGGACTGGGAAGTGATCCTTATGGAAGACATCCAGCCAGACCAAGAAACATCCACGCCCCGGAGAAACAGGGGATACACAGCCAGAGGGAGGACGGAGCAGAGGCCAGAGCCCAGGTGGGGTATAGCACCGTGCCACCGCTACGGGCTTAAGGGGAAGGGTGCCAAACAAGTGGTTTGTCCAGTGAGGCCAGCGTTCCAGTGACTGGGATTGTGGCCATCTCCCATTCCCGGCTTCCTCTTTCAGCCTGTGTCTTGGTGTGGCTTCTTTTCTCAAAGAAGAGGCCTGAAAAGATACAAGCCTCTTCTGTGATGTGGGTCTGCTCCTCTCCTGCACGACAATGATCTCCCGTGCGGCTTTTGTCTGTGGCTGCGGTGTGTTCATCTTGATCAATGAAAAGAGGCCGCATGGGTTGGAGATGAGATTTCAACTGCTCCGGGAGCCACGCGTCTCCTCACGTGGTCGAGGCCTTCACAAACCCAAAGTGGAACCGCCGGGAAAACGGTTGACAAGCGGACACACGACCCAGGCACAGACGCGGAGGGAGGCTCACCGAAAACAGGCCGACATGCAAGAAATCGCTTTTAGGCGCACGGTTCAGTTTCCTCCAAACACACACACACACACACACACACACACACCCCAACCAAAAGAGATACATTTGCTCCCAGCTTCAAAAATCTAATGCTGGGTTCTGCCCCTTATTATCTGGTGGTCATTTTACTTCCCACAGGACAGTGAGACAGCTGTGTCCCTGCCTCTGAGTTCAAACTCCCCTTCCCTCCTCCTTCCCTGGGAGATCCCTGTCTTGGACTCTGTGAAGGGCAAAGCTAACAAGGTCCTTTTTCCGCCCTTCCGCATGGGTCAGTATGGTTGTTGGAAGGGAGGGAAAAGGTATAGGTGTATTCCTCTTGCAGAGAGACCCCGTATCTACTTTGGGTAAAGTCAGGGGCCCTTTTCCTGAGAGTTGGGAGATAAATGGGCAATGGTACTGGGCTGAGAGCTTAGAGATCCTGAACCTGGCATCTCTGATCTGCAGCCTTGCTCCCTCTTCCCCTGTCACCAGATTCCCTTCCTTCTTTGGGTCAACACTGGGATATGTGGCTGCTTTCAGGTGGAGCTGTCCCTTTAAATCTCTCCTCCATCCCTGGGTTACTGTCCTGGTGTGTAATTCTGCTGCCACGGAAACCCCAGGGGTGCAATGTGACCTGGTGCCATTCCTTGGGGAATGGCTGAGTGGAGGCTGCAGTACCCTGGTGGTGGCCTCTTGGGCACAAGACCTCAGAGGAATGGGGTCACCGAGGCGGAGCTGAATCCCTCCCTTCTGCCCACACTTTTCCCTGTGTGCAAATGTGCCCTCACTTTTCCTTTCTGGGGAACTGAGTTCCAAGATGCCTGACTTGCTTCCTGGGCATCACCCCCTTCATCAAGGGGAAGAACTCATGGGAGATGGGGGAGGGGAAGAAGCTGCTGTGAGGCAAGGGGTAAGCAGGGCTGGGGCACCGTCCCTACCCACAGCGATGTCACCCCCCGCCCCCTGTATCCTGCCTCCCAGTGACTGGCCGCGGGCTGGTGGGGGGAGGCGTTTGGGGCTTGAGGTATTTGCCCCATGCCCGAGTGAGGCTGCCTCCCGGTGGAAGACTGAGTCGTTCTTGGGGACTTCCTTCGATTGAGGGATCATTGTAAAGGAAGCAGGGCCTGGGGAGGGGACTGAGAGTAGAGGTCAGAGGGCGTAGGCAGGAGGTGGTATGGGTGTATCAGAGGAGGGTGTTTTTTCTTCTAGAAAAGAGGGTGCAGGGACAAGATGGGTCAAGACTTTTCTCCCTCGGGTCTCCTGAAGCTGGCTGTGAGGGGAGGGTCTCGGGGTACTGCGCCAGTCTTGAAGGGGCAGCATGCCTGCCCCCTCCCCAAAACCTTCTGTTAGACGCCTCCTCCCCATCCCCACCAACACTGACATGCTGGGGATCGGGCCATCTGTGGGACTAGGGCTCCCTCCCACCACCTTTCTCCCACCCGGGTTACCGCTCTGCACCGCGAGGAGCCAGTCGGGGGCTTTAGCCAATCAGCAAGGCGATCACGGCGGCTGAGCCTTGCTATTGGCTGGTTCCTCAGAGGGTGCTCCCCGACTCCCGCCTTCTCCAGCCCAGCCAGGCCCTGGCTCGGGAGGCGGCAGACGGCGGTGTGGACACTCCGGGAGTCTCCGGGGCTGGGGGCCGCCATGGCAGGCAGCCCAGGCAGCGGGGTCTCCTTGGAGGGTATATCCCTGGGGTCTTCTGAGGAAGCGGAGCTCCAGAGGGAAGGCAGGGAAGGGTGGGCCAGATGGGGGTGGGGCAGCTGGCCCCTTAGCCTACCTTCCTCCAGCAGAGTCGGGGCATCTGGGGAGGGTGGCCTGGGAGAGGTCATCTGAGGGCACCTTCAGGAGAGCTGTCCTGGGCAGAGGGCGCCAACTCCCTTGGCTCAGTCCTCCCCTGGATAACTGACGGAGGGAATCTGGCATACCCTGGCTGGGAGGGAAGGGTCTCTGCCCTGGCCTCTTTCAGAGCCCACTGGGGACTTCGCAGGTCTCTGACCAATGCCAAGCCCTGGCCTGGGCAAGAGGGGTCTGAAGGGCAAGCTTGGACTTTTTTTCTGGAGAAGGCAGGGAGCAGGAGGAGGAAGGATATGGGAGTCCAGGAGTCCCTGAACCATCTCTGACAGCTCCAGTTCTAGTGCCTCCTCCTCTCCACTCCTGTTCCTTCCTGGAGGAGGGGAGCACTGACAAGAGCATTGAGAGGCGCCAGGGGTGCATCCTCCCCCGTCCTCCACGGCTTGGGTTCTGTTATGCAGATGTAGGCATAGGTGGCTTGGTGGCAGAGTAATGATATCCTTTGCCCATCTCTGCCCCCAGCTGGTCACATTCTGCTTCTTACTTCCTTTCCCCGGAACTTGCCACAGCCTGGAACTCCCATCTCTGCCAGTGAGTGAAGGCAGCCCCCACCTCAGATCTCGGGGGCATTGTTGCGGCCCAGCTGCAGGTGTTATCATGTCCTCTGTTATGTCCCATTCCGGGCTGAGAGTTTGCTTATCCCTGTGATGACTTGGTGTGACCTTGGCCTTTGGGTGCCCACAGTCATTCCAGGCCTCAGCTTTGACTTCCTATCATCCATGTTAATTTCTCAGTTATAGATCATTGCCACTCAGAGCTGAAGGGTCTGTAGTCATCATCTAGCCCAACTCATCCATTTTACAAGCAGGAAAGACTGAGGCCAGTGAGGGACAGTGACTTGTACAATGTCACACTGAATTAGTGGTGCTTAGACTAGAGGCTCTGCAGGCCCTGGCTCCTGTGTGGCTGCCTGCTTGACTCTGGGCCTGTACTCAGGGACTTGCTCCAAGTACTGTCTGTCTCATCCTTAAGCCTGCCAGGTGCAGGTGGCTGAGTCCTGGGCTTCAGCCCATCTAGAGATTGAGTGAGGAACTTGTGATTTTCTTTCCTTTTTCTTTCTTTCTTTTTTTTAAGACAGTCTTATTTTTTAATTTTTATTTTATTTATTTGTTTGTTTGTTTTTCAAGACAGAGTCTCACTCTGTCACCCAGGCTGGAGTGCAATGGTGCAATCTTGGCTCACTGCAAGCTCCGCCTCCCAGGTTCACGCCATTCTCCTGCCTCAGCCTCCCGAGTAGCTGGGACTACAGGCGCCCGCCACCATGCCCGGCTAATTTTTTTGTATTTTTAGTAGAGACGGGGTTTTACTGTGTTGGTCTGGATGGTCTCGATCTCCTGACCTCGTGATCCACCCACCTCGTTGTCCCAAAGTGCTGGGATTACAGGCATGAGCCACTGCTCCCAGCCAGAGACAGTCTTGCTCTGCCACCCAGGTTGGAGTGCAGTGGCGTGATCTCAGCTCACTGCAATCTCTGCCTCAGCCTCCTGAGTAGCTAGAATTACAGACCTACACCACTATGCCTGGCTAATTTTGGTATTTTTAATAGAGATGGGGTTTTGCCTTGTTGCCCAGGCTGGTCTCGAACTCCTGACCTCAAGTGATCCACCCAACAGCTTGTGGTTTTCTGGTGCAGGGCAGGACCTGGAACCTGACACCTGCTTCCCTTTCTCCCTTCCCCCCACCTCAGAGTCTCTTCTAGCTGCCTGGAGCCTCCCACCTGCTCAGGCTGGCGTTACGTAGGGTGGAGAGAACAGGCCAAGGAAACTGTCCCCTTCCTCAAGGACCTCTGTCCCAGGCATTCAAGGGCCTGGGGTGCCTGTGCTGGGCAGGGAGGGGAATGTTGTCAGGGAGGGGCTGTCTTCTGTGGGACATGGGGGTGGTGGAGTGGCAGGTATTGTGGTGTGTTTTAGTCTTCTGTACCCAGCTGGTACCTGTGTATCTCACTGCCCATACCTTCCCCCAGCCATGCAGCAAGTCCTAGACAACTTGGGATCCCTCCCGAATGCCACGGGGGCTGCAGAGCTGGACCTGATCTTCCTTCGAGGCATTATGGAAAGTCCCATGGTAAGATCCCTGGCCAAGGTACAGTGCTCCAGGGAGGTGGGCACAAGGGCACTGTGCCTGGGGAGGCACAGTAGGGGATGGGGTATTAGCTACAGAGGGCCCTGGGAATGGGGCATGTGGCACAAGAGGCCCCCCTGAAGGGGATTGTAGAAGAAAATCATGCCCAGGTGATGACCTGAGTGGCTGCAGGTAGAGGGGGGTGCCCCGGCACCTGTCTGGTGAGTGCGTGGGTGGATGTTTGGTGACCGCCAGCTTGTGGAGTGTGTGATTGGTGTGGGCCAGCATGCACATGTTGGAGAATCTCTAGAATTCATCTTGCCTGTCCTTCTGCTTTTGGGCATTTTGTGTGCATGTCTTTCTAAGGTCACCTGCTATGTATCAGGTAGGGGAGAGGTTCACTAAAAGAGAAAATAATAGGACAATTTGGTAATGACAGTGATAGAGGTGGATACACTAGGCATTTTGGGAGCGTAAAGTACAGGTGCCTAACCCAGCCTGGGGTGGGCAAGGCGGCCTTCCTGGAGGAAGGACCACTTGAGCTGAGTGGAAGAATGAGGAAGAGGAGGAGGGCATTCTGGGCCACAGAAGAGCTTGAGCAGAAGCACAGAGGTAAGAAAAAGTCAGGAGTGGCTGGGCGTGGTGGCTCAAGCCTGTAACCCCAGCACTTTGGGAGGCCGAGACGGGCAGATCACGAGGTCAGGAGATCGAGACCATCCTGGCTAACATGGTGAAACCCCATTTCTACTAAAAAATACAAAAAACTAGCCGGGCGAAGTGGTGGGCGCCTGTAGTCCCAGCTACTCGGGAGGCTGAGGCAGGAGAATGGCATGAACCCGGGAGGCGGAGCTTGCAGTGAGCCCAGATCAGGCCACTGCACTCCAGCCTGGGCGACAGAGCGAGACTCCGTCTCAAAAAAAAAAAAAAAAGAAAAAAGAAAAAGTCAGGAGTGTGCAGGGGATTGGAAGTGCTGGTGTGAGGCTGAGCCTCAAATGTGAGACAATGCGAGCTGTGCAAAGATTGGGGGCTGTGTGTGAGTGCTTGGGTGTCCTTCTGTGAGTGTCATGAGTATCAGGGAGGCTTTACGTGTTTTTGAGAAAGAATTTTGCTCTTGTTGTGCAGACTGGAGTACAATGCCATGATCTTGACTCACTGCAACCTCCACCTCCTGAGTTCAAGTGATTTTTCTGCCTCAGCCTCCCGAGTAGCTGGGATTACAGGCATGTGCCACCATGCCCAGCTAATTTTGTAGTTTTAGTAGAGATGGGGTTTCTCCATGTTACTCAGGCTGGTCTTGAATTCCTGACCTCAGGTGATCTGCCTGCCTCGGCCTCCCAAAGTGCTGGGATTACAGGCGTGAGCCACCGCACTTGGCAGGATTTATGGTATTTAAGCAGGGATGTGATGGCCAAATGTGGGTGTTTTAGGCAGCCACATGGAGAACTGTTGGGGAGTTATATCTGGAGTTGGAGAGGCCAGTGAGTGGCTCTTTAGTGGGTTGAGTATAAGATGCTGAGAGCCTGAACTGGAGTTGTGGTCCCAGACCTTAGGGTAAACTGGTGGAACTTGGTGTTTGGCAGTGAGGGCTAGGGGACAGCAAGGCACCTGGGATCCTGCCCCGGGGAGTGTGGAAGGATGCCCCCTCTCCTGAGGAGGGGAGGTGGGGATGGTGCCCATGGCTGCTGGGATTAGGATACAAAAAACTAGCCGGGCGAGGTGGCGGCGCCTGTAGTCCCAGCTACCCGGGAGGCTGAGGCAGGAGAATGGTGTAAACCTGGGAGGCGGAGCTTGCAGGGAGCTGAAATCCAGCCACTGCACTCCAGCCTGGGTGACAGAGCGAGACTCTGTCTCAAAAATAAATAAATAAATAAATACATACATACATACATACAAGGAATTGTACACATTTCAAACATAGAGATGTTCCATGAAGGCAGGAATGTTTGTCTTTTTGATTCACCGCTATATCCCCAGAGCCTACAAAATGCCTGACACATAGTAGGTGCTCACTGAGTATTTGTTGAATGAATAAATACAAAAGAGTATAAAAAATAACATAATAAACTCCTGAGTACCCATCTCCAAAATGTTAATAATGTTTATTTTGACTCTTGGCATTTCTTAAGAAATAAAAAGTATGAGGCACATGGCATGGTGTGGCTTACAGCTTTAGTCCCAGCACTTTGGAAGTCCGTGGTGGGTGGATCACTTGAGCTCAGGAATTCAAGCCCAGCCTGATTAACATGGTGAAACCTTGTCTCTATAAAAAAAAATAAAATTAGCCAAGCATGGTAGCATTCACCTGTAGTCCCAACTACTCAAGAGGCTGAGCGGGGAGAATTGCTTGAGCTGGGTAGGTCAAGGCTGCAGTGAGCCATGATCACGCCACTGCACCCCAGCCTGGGTGAGAGAGTGAGACACTGTCTCAAAAAAAAAAAAAAAAAAGAAATAAAAAGTTTGACACAGTTAATGCCTCTCCCCTTCTTCATTTTCACTGCATTCCCTTCCCACAGGTAATCACTGGCTAGAGATTGATGTCATTTCACTGAATGTTGGCTTATCTTGCCTGCATATGTGTTTAGCTGTAAACAATATACCTTGGTGTGATTTTTTTTTTTTAAGACAGGGTCTTATACCATCTCCCAGGTTGGAGTACAGTGGACCCCTGTTCTACCATGAAACAATTATAGCTCACTGCAGCCTGGAACTCCTGGGCTCAAATGATCCTCCTGCCTTAGCATCCTGAGTAACTGGGACTACAGATATGTACCACTATGCCTGGCTAATTTTTAAATTTTTTTGTAGAGGCAGGATCTTGCTGTGTTGTCCAGGCTAGTCTCACACTCCTGGCCTCAAGTGATCCTCTCAGCCTCTGAAAGCACTGGGATTATAGGCATGAGCCACCATGCCTGGTTCTACCTTTGTTAGGTGTGCTTTTTTTTTTTTTTTTTTTCTGGAGTCTCACTCTGTTGCCCAGGCTAGAGTGCAGTGGTGCAATCTTGGCTTACTGCAACCTCCGCCTCCCAGGTTCAAGCGATTTTTCTGCCTCAGCCTCCCAAGTAGCTGGGACTACAGGCACGCGCCACCATGCCTGGCTAATTTTTTTTTTTTTTTGAGACAGAGTCTCACTCTGTCACCAGGCTGGAGTACAGTGGCACGATCACAGCTCACTGCAACCTCTACCTCCTGGGTTCAAGTGATTCTCCTGCCTCAGCCTCCCGAGTAGCTAGGACTACAGGCACGTGCTACCACACCCAGCTAATTTTTGTATTTTTAGTAGAGATGGGGTTTCACCATGTTGGCCAGGATGGTCTTGATATCTTGACCTCGTGATCCGCCTGCCACGGCCTCCCAAAGTGCTGGGATTTTAGGCGTGAGCCACCGTACCCGGCCATTTTTGTATTTTTTTTAGTAGAGACAGGGTTTCACCATATTGGCCAGGCTGGTCACGAACTCCTGACCTCATAATTCTCCTGCCTCAGTCTCCCAAAGTGCTGGGATTACAGGTGTGAGCCACCATGCCCGGCCATTATGTGTGCTTTAAAAATTTATATAAATGAAATGATAGTGTAAGGTGCTTCTGTTTTTGAGATTTCTATTTCATACAAGTAGTACAGCTGTCGACCTAAGTATAGATAGAGATAGGGAGATTCATTTGAATTGTTGTGTGGTCTTCTTATACAGCAGTTCCCAAACTTTTTGGCACCAGGCACCAGTTTTGTGGAAGACAATTTTTCCACAGATCAGGGTGAGGGGGGTGGTTTCGGGATGCAGCTGTTCCACTCAGATCATCAGGCATTCGTTAGACTCTCATAAGGAGCACACAACCTAGATCCCTGGCACGTGCAGTTCACAGTAGGGTTGGCGCCCCATGAGACTCTAATGCCACCACTGATCTGACAGGAGGTGGAGCTCAGGCAGTAATGCTTGCTCACCTCCTGATGTTCGCCTAGTTCCTAACAGGCCACGGACCAGTACTGGTCCATGGCCTGGAGGTTGGGGACCCCTGTTCTAATATATGAATAGAGCTGTTTGTTTATTGGTTCCCCCCAAGAGATGTGTATGTCACTGCTGATTTTCCTCTCTGAAAAACAGTGCTGCAGTGAACATCCTTATATCCATCTGCTTCTGCACGCATGTGAGGGTGTCTCTAGAATGGACACTTGGCAATGAAATTGATGAATATGTGCAGTTTTGAACTTCAACATCTGTAACTTTCCAAAGTGGATTTCAGAGTTGGGTTTATGAGACCACATCACCTCTGGGTACTTTAGCTATTGTCTCCACAGTGAGACAGTGAGACTTTGCTTTGGGATGGCAGAGTCTCAGAGTGAGACAGCCCTCTCGACAATACCCTTCAAAGCAGGATCCCCCTTGATAGCATTACGCTCTGGTCCAGTCCACTTGACAGTCTGCTCGACAGCTCTCTAATGATGAGTTTGCTGGCTGGCTATGTCATTCACTCATCCATCCATCCATCCGTCCATCCATCCATCCATCCCTTCATCCAACGAATACCTATTTTGCACTTGCCATATACCAGGCACAGTGCTGGGGTTATGGCAGTGAACTGCCAGATAGTTTGTTTTCCTGATGAAGCCCAAGTCTGTCTTCCTTTCACTGGACCCCACAATGCCCCAGTCCTGGGACCTCACAGTAAAGCCTAACTGAGAATGAACCATTGTGCTATGTCACATTGAAAGTAAACTCCCTTCTCTAGAAACATTTCTGGGGAGAAGTTGGTCAGGATTTTTTCCAAGAAATTTCTGGTATGGTTCCGGATTCATAGAGCACAATAGAAGATATTATGGACATTTCTTCCCCTCTGAGACCCCCAAAACGAGACTAATGGGCTAAGGCAATCCAGTGACTTCTCTCTCCCTGTGGTTGTGAAACAAACAGGAAGTGAATCTCCCTAAAGGAGCCTACCTGAGCTCGTTGAAAAAAAGCCATACGTTTCTTCTGTCCTTGTATAGGTGATCCTTTGCAATGTAAATTTGCCACTCCTCTCATCAAAGACAGTGTCTCTCAGAGCTCCCTGCATTGGACAATGGGAGCTACTTCCTCCTTCTCACCAATTTTAATGATTTTGTGTACACAGACAAATTTCTAACCTAATAGACAAAGCACTGGATCAAAGATCCAACTGCAACAACTTGGTGAAGTGGCCCAGAAATCCAGAGGAATGAAATCTGATTGGAGCCACATGTGGTAGCTGTTGGCCTCCCTCCCTTACTCCGTGGAGCTGGGCTTGACTCTCTCTGGGGATGTGGCAGGCAGTGTGGGAGGGTCCGGGCTGGGTATATCTGGGACCAGGGAGAGGCAGGGCCTGAGGGTACAAATCCAGAGGGTTAAAGGCCCTAAGGGAAGTCAAGTCTGGCAGAGAGATCAGAAGTCTAGGCAGTTGACTGCACACAGCAGGTGGCGGCCCTGGCAGGTGGCTGGCATCTGGGAGAGCTGACATGGATCCGGTAGCACGTGTTCCAGCTGCAGACAAGGTCAAGGTGAAGAATCCAAGGCAGGGAACATTCAGAAATTCAGAAAAATTGTTACTAATGGGGACATCTGCTAGCTAAGAGGCATGTGAAGGCTGATGTAAGCTAATTCATGTGAGATGAAGAAGAAAGAACACAGGGCTTGGAGTCAGAAGATTCCACTGACCGGCTTTGTGAGTTTTGTATATCTGTCAACCTCTCTGAACTTGTTATTTCTTATGGAGGAATTTTTTAAAAATTAATTATTTATGCTTTTTTATTTTAAAAGAAAGATGAGGTCTCACTCTGTTGCCCAGGCTGGTGTTGAACTCCTGAGCTCAAGTGATCCTCCCACCTTGGCTTCCCAAAGTGCTAGGATTACAGGCATGAGCCACCATGCCCAGCTTAGTTATTTCTTTTGAGAAGTGGGGAGAATAAGGTTATGGAAGTGGAAGTACTTTTTTTTTTTTTTTTGAGACGGAGTCTTGCTCTGTTGCCCAGGCTGGAGTGTAATGGCATAATCTCGGCTCACTGCAACCTCTGCCTCCCAGGTTCAAGCGATTCTCCTGCCTCAGCCTCCCGAGTAACTGGGATTACAGGCCCACCATCCCCGGCTAATTTGTGTATTTTTAGTAGAGACGGGATTTCACCATGTTGGCCAGGCTGGCCTCAAACTCCTGACCTCAGATGATCTGCCTGCCTTGGCCTCCCAAAGTGCAGGGATTACAGGCATGAGCCACCATGCCCGGCCAGAAGTGCTTTTTGAGTCAGAAAGAGTTGTTATAATCTTAGCTTTAGACTGGAGTTCACAGGGAGGCCTCTTTTTCTGTGGGGAGGCTAGGGTGGAAGAGCTGGGAAAGCAAGACATGGCCCTAGAAGAATAGAGGTCTAGAGAGGTCACTAAGATAGGGGCTCTGACAAGGGGACATGACAAGCAGAGGATGTAGTGGTGAGGCCAGTGTTTCAGTTTGCTTTTGCTGTGTAACAAACCATCCTGCTGTGTAGTGGCTTAAAACAACTGTGATTTAATTCCCCTGATTTTGTGGGTTGGTTGGGTGGTTCTCCTGGTCTGGGCTTGCTTAGCTGGGGCTGGGTGGTCCAGGATGGCCTCACTCACAAATCTGGTGTCTTAGCTGGTAAAACTGCAATGTCTGGGATGGCCAGGCCCCTTTCCATCTGGTCTCTCATCCTCAGCCACCTTCACATGGTGTCTCACAAGCAAGGAATGACAAGCCCTTAGTCACAAGCACTTTCTAAGCCTCTGCTCACATTTGATAATGGTTCATTGGCTAAAGCAAGTCACATCTGTCAAACTCACATTAAAGAGTTCCTTTACTTTCTGACACACTACTCTGTGGGACATCTTTCAGCTTTTTATTTCACTATTTAATTATGAACCAGGGCTTCAAATAGGAATTCCCTGTCTTTTACCATGATCAGGGGGATTGGAGTAGAGGGCAAAGGGAAAACTTTTCATTGAAATGACTGTGTAGTGTTGCATCTGCAGCCTGCTACGGCTCTGGATTGGGAGCAAACAGAGCAGAATGCAGGCTGGCTCCACATGAGCTAGCTGTGTCTCCCACCCAAGCTTCTGGTCTATCATGAGCTTGAGCCCCTGCTTTGCTGAGGATGATTTTCAGAGCAGAATGAAATGAATGGCTACCACAGAAATTCAAATCACTCTTCTAGTTCTGGGCGATGTGTCACCTAACATGAAAAAGAAGAATAAGTCTTAGCAAAATAATAGTGAGTAAAAAAGTAGTAAGGGAAATATTTGTTCACTTGATAATATTAAGTGAAAAAAAATCAGGCCCCAGGGATGGATAAAATCATGATTCCCCCCTTCTTTTATGTCATAGAATATGCATTTGGACAGACACTATTCCCTTTTTATTAACTATATTCATTTCAGAAGTATGTAGAATACATACAGACACATTAAAACTCTTTAATTGGGAAGCCAAGGAATGACAAACACACTAAATCAAGATGGTGCTTTCAGCTGGGTGCGGTGGCTCACACCTGTAATCCCAGCACTTTGGGAAGCTGAGCTGGGTGAATCACCTGAGGTCAGGAGTTCAAGGCCAGCCTGACCAACATGGAGAAACCCCATCTCTACTAAAAATACAAAATTAGATGGGTGTGTTGGCGCATGCTGTAATCCCAGCTACTCGAGAGGCTGAGGCACGAGAATCGCTTGAACCCGGGAGGCGGAGGTTGCAGTGAGCCAAGATTGCATCATTGCACTCCAGCCTGGGCAACGAGCAAACCTCCGTCTCAAAAAAAAAAAAAAAAAAAAAAGGATGGTGCTTTCTGCAAGTGGGAGGGGTGAGTAGGGCATGTGGTTAGATGTAGGATATTGTCAAGAGCTTTGTTTTTTAGTTTGGGTGGTGAGTTTTCTTAGATCCTTGTTACATCATTTAAAAAATCTAATTTAGGCCAGGTGTGGTGGCTCATGCCTGTAATCCCAGCACTTTGGGAGGCCGACGCAGGCAGATTGCCTGAGCTCAGGAGTTTGTGACCATCCTGGGCAACATGGTGAAACCCCGTCTCTACTAAAATATAAAAACTTAGCTGGGGGTGGTGGCGTGTGCCTGTAGTCCCAGCTACTCAGGAGACTGAAGCACCAGAATTGCTTGAGCCTGGTAAGCGGAGGTTGCATTGAGCCAAGATTGTGCCACTGCACTCCAATTTGGGCTACAGAGTGAGACTCTGTCTAAAAAAAAAAAATTATTTGTTTAGTTCAGCCCACTGAGGTGTTGGTTTTGTATTTGAATGATTAAATGTTTAAAGTTTCCTCAGGGCTGTGAGGTCGAGCTTGGAGAGCTGTGCTTTCGTATTTGTGGGTATAAAATGTCCAGGAGTGGCCACAGGAGGAGGAATGGATTAGCCCATGGTGGGAATGTCATTAAGTCAAAGATAAGAGGTAAGCAGCTTAGGAGGCACCCTGGCTTACCCCTTGATCAAACACATCTCCTCAGAAAACTTGTCCTCCATCCATGGACCAGACGGTGCTAAAGTCAAAATGAGCGACCTCTCTAATGCTCACATCAGGCACTTGTGCCAGAGCTGGCTCCTGTTAACCCAAAAGAGCCATGCAAGGGTTGCCATGGTGAGATTGTTGCTGCCTGAGTGCCTTTGTTTATTCTTGACACTCAGTTGTTGGGGCTTTGATTCCCAACATTGTCCTAGGCACAGGCTAATAGAACCAGAGCTGGGATGCCTCCCTCAGTCTGGGGCTCCATGGGCTGGGCCCAGCTAAATGACTGAAAATCACATAGGGCTCTGTGGAAGACCAACCCTCTGGGGCTTTTTCCTGTCCCCAAATGCTACTCCTTTGCCCCATTAGTTGTCTGTTTTCCCAGTAGGTTGTGGGTGTCAGTCTAAAATGCTGCCCACCTGGCAGAGGATGGTTTAGGAGGCTATGGGGCCACGTGGGGTGCTGTTCCCTGGCCTGTTTGGGGAAGAAAAAAGCAGAAAGGATCTAACCTTTATTGAGCACCTGCTGTGTGGTGTCCCAGGCACTGTGTCCATCTCACCAAATTCTCACAGCAGTCTTGTGAGGTGCTATTCAAATCTCACCATCTCACGGCTAAACAAATGTTCTATTATGAAAAAATTTAAAAATATATCCTGAACCTCTATCACCTAGCACCCCACTTCAATATTTAACAAGTCATGCATAATCTTATTTCATCCATACCTTCATCCACTTCTCTCTCTCCTCCATTGTTTTGGAGTACATCTCAGCCTTAATAGATTGCATCTGCAAGTGTTTCATTGTGTATATAAACTACTGGACTCAACTGAAAAGGATTCTTTTAAAAAGTTATACTACTATTCTTACACCTAAAAAAATCAAACAATAGTTTTCTTGTGAATTTTTAAATTAAACAAATTTTTAAAAATAGAGATGGGGTCTTACTGTCTTGAATTCCTGGGCTCCAGTGATCCTCCTGCCTTGGCCTCCCAAAGCACTGGGATTACAGGTATGAGCCATTGTGCCCGGCCATGAATTTTTAATAAATGGTATTAGAACATCTGGATAGTAATTTTGAAAGATATCGAAGTATATTTATTCCTCACATCATATATCAGAATAAACTCCAAGCAGATCAGAGATCTCTATGTGAAAATATAAATCATACACATCCTAGAAGAAAACAAGGCTCTGTATATGGGAAAAGCCCTCCCTTAAAACAAAACAAAACAAAACAAGAAAACAAAAAACTATGCCTCAAAATTCAGATGCATGAAAGATTATTACATTCACCCACATTAAAAACAATTTTTTTTTTGAGCCAAGGTCTTGCTCTGTCACTCAGGCTGGAGTGCAGTGGTGCAAACAGTGCTCACTGCAGCCTCAATCTCCTGGGTTCAAGTGATCCTTCCACCTCAGCCTCCCAAGTAAGAGTAGCAGGGACCTCAGGTACATGCCACCATGCATTAAAATGAGCATTAAAAATGCTCAGGTGCATTTTAAAAATATTTTGTAGCAACAGGGGCTTGTTGTCTTACCCAGGCTGGTCTTGAACTCCTGGGTTCAAGCAGTCCTCCCTCCTCGACCTCCCAAAGTGCTGGGATTGCAGGTGTGAACCACCGCACCTGACCTAAATTTTTTTTTTTTTTTTGCATGCAAAAACACCACAAGCAGAGTCAAAAGACAAGTGGCAAACTGGGGGAAGTGATTTGCAAGAGATATCACCAAGGACTAATTTTCCCAATAGAGAGAAAACATTTTTTAAAATAGGGAAAAGAATAAAAACCAAGACCTGACAGAAAAATTGGGAAAGACATGAGTAGACAGTTCACAGAAAAGTATATACAGATGGCTCTTAAACATATGGAGAGATGTTTGACTTCACTCATAATAAGCAAAATGCAAAGCCCCACTGAGAGATCATTTCTCCTCCATATGATTGGCAGACATGCAAATGTTTGATCAACACTCTGGTGGTGAGCTTCAAGAATATGCCTCATACAGTGCTAGCAGGAGGGCAAACTGGCCCAAGTCCCATGGAGGGGAATTTGTCAATATCTAAGAAAATTACGTATGTATTTATTACTTGACCCAGCAAGACTTCTAGGAATTTACATGGAAGATCTTCTCCACAGATATAGAATACTATGCCAGAGTCATTTAATGCAACATTATTTGCAATAGCAAAGTATTAGAAACAACCTAAATACCCATGAAGGCTGGTTGAATAAATTACAGGAATCCAGTCATGCAATGGAGTCAAATGCAGTAATTAAAATAATAAGATGGGCACGGTGGTTCACGCCTGTAATCCCAACCCGGGAGGCAGAGGATGCAGTGAGCTGAGACTGTGACACTGCACTCCATCCTGGGTGACAAAGCAAGACTCTGTCTCAAACAAACTAAAAATAATAATAAAGGAAGATCTCCATGCAGTTTCATGGAGTGATTTCTATGGCATATTTTTAAATAAAAAGCCAGAAAACAAACCAAACCAGTTAAATAAACAAAAGGGTGTCAAAGGGTATATACAGTGTACTATGTTTTATGTAAGAAAGGGCAATTTATTTATTTATTTATTTATTTATTTATTTAGAAACAGTGTCTTGCTCTGTTGCCCAGGCTGGAGTGCAGTGGCGCAATCTCAGCTCCCTGCAACCTTTGCCTCCCAGGTCCAAGTGATTCTTGTGCCTCAGCCTCCTGAGTAGCTGGGATTACAGGCATGTGCCACCATGTCTGGCTAATTTTGTATTTTTGGTAGAGATGGGGTTTTACCATGTTGGTCAGGCTGGTCTCGAACTTCTGACCTCAGGTGATCCTCCTACCTCGGCTTCGCAAAGTACTGGGATTACAAGCCACCTTGCTTGGCCTTTTGTGGTGATTTCTGAGATTTTGATGCACCCATCACCCAAGCAGTGTACACCATACCCAGTGTGTAGTCTTTTATCCCTTAGGCCCCTACTACCCATCCCCGCTGATTTTTACTTAATAGATTTGTGATAGGTAGTAGCAGTTGTATAGCAATTCTGAAACTGCTTTGAATATTGAAGGACAGAACAAATAAGTAAATATATTGATGTTATTGGGAAATAAGTCCTCACTGAAGGAGAAGGGAGACACAAATATGGAATGGGGGAAGATGAAAAAATCCTTTAGAGTTTGATTTTATTTGGAGCCATCAGTATCTACTAATGACTGCCAAAGAAATGATGCCCAAAAACAATGGGTACTGAGTGCCCACATCTTGGTTTCTAAATACTATCCCCTGCTAAAAGAAATCAGGATTCCTTGGAGAATTGCTGATTCCAGACCTGGGGTAGGGAACATATCAAATGAGCCTGTGCCAGAAGGGAAGGAGATGCTCAAGGACTGATGGGAACATGTCAGCAGGACAGAGGTGTGAATGGGGCTCCCACTGGACAAATTTGGGATAAACTGCGTCAATGAAGATAGTGATCGTAATGGATTAGAACATGAAATAATAAAAAAAAAAATTCGTAGTGATATCATGAGAGAGAGAAGGAGAGAAAGAGGAGTAGGGTGGTAGAGAGAAAATAAGAGCTCATTCTTTTTTTTTTTTGAGACAGAGTTTTGCTCTTGTTGCCCAGGCTGGAGTGCAATGGCACGATCTCGGCTCATTGCAACCTCCGCCTCCTAGGTTCAATCGATTCTCCTGCCTCAGCCTCCTGAGTAGCTGGGATTACAGGCACCCAGCACTACCCCCGGCTAATTTTTTGTATTTGTAGTAGAAACGGGGTTTCACCATGTTGGCCAGGCTGTTTTGCAAACTCCTGACCTCAGGTGATCCACCCGCCTTGGCCTCCCAAAGTGCAGGGATTCCAGGCGTGACCCACTGTGCCTGGCTGAAAAGCTCATTCTTATAGTAGAATGCCAATAAATGTAGAAGGAATCATGGGAATTAGGTAATCACTATTTTGCAATGTCCAGTATAATAATTCATTTAGGCAAGGATCATAAATTGATGCTGAATCCATTGGTGAAGGATTTGGGGGGAACAGAAGAGTCACATAGTCTCAAAGTATGAGAAAGACACAAAGACACAAGATCACCTACATAGAACTCTTGTCAAAAGGACTAACGTAAGTCTAATCATGAGGAAACAATCAACTAAATCTAGTGCTAGAGCATCCTAAAAACTACTGGCCTGGAGTCTAAAAATGTCTAAGCTGGGTGCAGTGGCTCACACCTGTAATCCCAGGCTTTGGGAGCCTGAGGCGGGAGGATTGCTTGAAGCCCAGAGTCTGAGACCAGCCTAGGCAACGTAGTGAGACCCTGTCCCTACAAAACAAAAACAGACACAAAAAACAAAACGAAACAACAAATGTCCTGAAAGTCTAAAAGTTACTGGGATCTGTTCTAGATTAGAGGAGAATAAAAAGATGTGTCAACCAAATACAACATATGATCATCAATTGGATCCTGAATCAGAAAAAAATAGAACTATAAAGGATACTTTTGGGACAAGAGTAGACATTTGAATATGGACTGTCTTACATAATATATTAATGAATCAATGTGAAATTTCTTGCAGGTGATAATGGTATTGTGGTTTATGCAGCAGAATGTCTTTGTTCCTATGAAATGCATGCTGAAATACTTTGGGATAAAGTGGCTTGTGTTGTCTGCAATGATCTTTCAAAGATTCAGAGGGGAAAAAAAGGTCTTCATATATACTCTTGAAATGGAATTCCTTTCTTCCTGATCCACCTAACCTAACACTCCCCACTGGGCTGGTCACTGGCGAAGGATTCCTTTTCCGTTTTCAGCACACCTTGGTATGGAACCCGGAGCCAGCAGAGCGACAAATAGGTGCGGGCCCTGCTCCTGGCACCATGTGCTGATTTTGTGGCCCCTCATTCATTGGGAACACTGAGTTGAGAGCCTGGAGATGCAAGTTCAAGTCCTAGTGATCCTGGGAAAGTTATTCCACCTCCCTAACTTCCTCATCCGGGGCTTCAGGGTCTTCAAGACCCCACCCAACCATGATGTCCGGTAGAAGAAGCTATTTTTGAATGCCAATGCATATAGGGTCCTGGGAGCTGGGGACAATTTGGTAACTTCTAATGACCCTCTGTGGCAAGGGAATGGAAAGGAAAGTTTGTCCTTTGGTTTCTTCCTTCCCTAAAGCAGTTCCTAGTCATTTCGGGGAATAAAGGAGACAGCAAGGAAAGAATGTGCACGTGTGGGTATTATTGTGTGTCAGTGAGTGAGGAGCTGAAGCTGGGGGCTGGGAGTGGGGTGGGGAAAATGCCGGGGGGCTGAGGAGGACCCTGCTTGGTGTCTCAGGGCTCCTGGGGAAGCTCCTAGCTGCACCTGTTCTGCTTCCACCCCCAGGCCCATGAGAGGCTGGAGGAGACGAAACTGGAGGCCGTGAGAGACAACCTGGAGCTGGTGCAGGAGATCCTGCGGGACCTGGCACAGCTGGCTGAGCAGAGCAGCACTGCTGCCGAGCTGGCCCACATCCTCCAGAAGCCCCACTTCCAGGTTCCTGGCCGCTGGGGCTGGGGTGAGGGAGCAGGAGGCGGGTGGACCGGGGCATGCTGCTGTTGGAGGGGCCGGCAGGAAGTTGGAGCTGGGATGGGAAGAGAGCCAGGGCACTGCCCCATTGTCCCTTCTTTTCCCACCACCCCCTAGTCCCTCCTGGAGACGCATGACTCTGTGGCCTCAAAGACTTATGAGACACCACCCCCCAGCCCTGGCCTGGACCCTACATTCAGCAACCAGCCTGTACCTCCCGACGCCGTGCGCATGGTGGGCATCCGAAAGACAGCCGGAGAACATCTGGTGAGGACTGGGCAGGGCCAGAGGCGGGGCTGGTGAGGGTGGGGGATTGAGAATAACCAATGAGGGGACAAAAAAGGCCAAGCGTGGTCTGAAGATGAAGATGGGGCCAGCTTTGTGCAGGGAAGGGCCCATGCAGACCCAGGAGACCATAGACACTGCACACTCACCTGTGTCCGCACCTCTCCAGTCTGCCCACTTCCCCCCGCCATTAGTACCTGCTCTAAGTGAAGAATTTAGGCAGAAGGATGGAGGAGGACTTTGTGAGTGCGGGGGTGGGTGTGTGGGGACAGGAATGGAGGTGCTATTAGGAGAGTATTTGAAGATTCTGACTTGGAGCAATCGCGGCCTCATCTTACACTCTCCCTCTGACCTCCAGGGTGTAACGTTCCGCGTGGAGGGCGGCGAGCTGGTGATCGCACGCATTCTGCATGGGGGCATGGTGGCTCAGCAAGGCCTGCTGCATGTGGGTGACATCATCAAGGAGGTGAACGGGCAGCCAGTGGGCAGTGACCCCCGTGCACTGCAGGAGCTCCTGCACAATGCCAGTGGCAGTGTCATCCTCAAGATCCTGCCCAGCTACCAGGAGCCCCATCTGCCCCGCCAGGTGGGCCCCTCCACCAGCCCCTCACTCAGCAGAAGGCCCAAGGGATGGCTGAGCCTCCTGCCTGTCAGGGTTGCAAGTCTCACTGAGGCCCTCCTCTCCTACTGGTTTCCTCCAGGGGAGACGAGGGTGGGACCTGCAGCCCAGGGGCAGCTGAATGCAGCCGCTGACAGGCCTCTGCCCCTGCTGCACCTGCACGTGCTCCCGCATTGGCCGGCATTATGCATGCAGCCACAGCCTGGGGTACCAGAGTGTATGAGAGAGTGCCTGCATCGTGGTCAGTGTTCTCCACATGTTTGTGCGCATGCGCAGGGTGGGTGGCGTTGTCCTATGTCCTGGACAACTGTCTCCTAGTTGGTGGATTCTGGGGGTCTGGCTGCTCTGTCTACCTCTCCTATTGGCTCTCTCGCCCTCTGCCAGAGCCCTTCTCCAAGGGTAGAGGGTGAGTGGAGGGAGGGATCCAGGATTAGGTGCCAGGGTCCTGTCCCCTACTTGGTGGTCCCATATCCTTGGTCCTAAGATCTGAATCCTGTAGTACTAGATGTGAAGGGAAGTTGGCACTAGGGAGGCACATGGGCGGGCCTGGAGGCATCACTCCTGCAGGGGGACGGTTCCATTTCCCCTTGTGTCTTTGTGAAAAGAGGGGGCACGGGGTAGACCTCCACCTGCAGCCTTCTACTGCCCCTTCCCCCGACCCTTTGCTGATTCCTGGGCCCAGGTATTCGTGAAATGTCACTTTGACTATGACCCGGCCCGAGACAGCCTCATCCTCTGCAAGGAAGCAGGCCTGCGCTTCAACGCCGGGGACTTGCTCCAGATCGTAAACCAGGACGATCCCAACTGGTGGCAGGAGAGCCCCGGGCACCCCTGCATCTCTCCAGGTGTGGTGCATGGGAGGGCAAGGGCACAGGGAGGGGTCCTCTTGCTCAGGCAGATCTTGGTCTCATGTCCATTTCAGGCATGTCATGTTGAAGGGGGCAGTGCTGGGCTCATCCCCAGCCAGCTGCTGGAGGAGAAGCGGAAAGCATTTGTCAAGAGGGACCTGGAGCTGACACCAAACTCAGGTAGGAGGTCCCCCCTACCCCACATCTCCAATCTGGGATCCGACAGGGCCCTGTCTGCCTCACTCACCCATCTCCCTATGGCCAGGGACCCTATGCGGCAGCCTTTCAGGAAAGAAAAAGAAGCGAATGATGTATTTGACCACCAAGAATGCAGGTGGGTATCAGAGTGTCCCCCCCTTTGTCCTCCTCTAACATGGCTTGCCTTTCCCTGTCCCCACGCATCACCCGTGAAGATGTGTGCCTGGCTCAGATGCTGCCAGCCATGTCCCTAGGCCCTGCCCGACTCCCCCTTGCTCCCCTGTTCCAAGCCCTCTTGCCCTCAGCCTCCCTGAGAGCTCCGCCCCTCCCTCACCGTGCAGCCTGGTGAGCAGCGCCATCTCCCTGTGTCCAGAGTTTGACCGTCATGAGCTGCTCATTTATGAGGAGGTGGCCCGCATGCCCCCGTTCCGCCGGAAAACCCTGGTGCTGATTGGGGCTCAGGGCGTGGGACGGCGCAGCCTGAAGAACAAGCTCATCATGTGGGATCCAGATCGCTATGGCACCACGGTGCCCTGTGAGTGGGAGCTGGGCTCTGCTGAGTCGGGGACAGGGAGCAGGGGCTCCCCTGGGGGCCAGGGCTGAGCCTACCGAATGGGCATCTTCATGGGCGCCAGGCCAGGTGGTACCTTTGGGTGTACGGGTTGGGGTGCACGCCCTCTGTGGGTAGGTAGGGGAACTTCAGGCTCAGGAAGGATGAGGGAAGTGTCCTGCCAACAGGTGGCCTAGTGGGCTGGGCTGGCGTCCCCTTTCCTTCTCTTGTTTCACTTGCTAAAAGCCATGAAGAAAGTGAGTGCCCAGCTGTGCACCCGGGTGAAACAGGCTATGAGCTGTGTATGTGTAGCCTTGTGGAAGACAGGGCTTCTTAGTGGCAGAACCAGCGGGGGTGGTGGAAGCTCCTGGCTGCCAGAGGCAGGACTAAGAGCACTGCCCTGGTCTGCTTGGCTCTTGCTGTGTGGCTTTGGGCTGTACATTGCCCTTTCTGTACCTCAGCCTCTCATCTGTGGGCTCTGGGTTAGACCAGGTTACCACCTGATGTCTCTGTGTGTGCCAGTGGGGAGGGTGGGGGGTAGGTGTGTGCAAAGGCAGCAGTGCTGGCAAGATGAGGGGCAGA